>NC_141761.1:44564233-44717156 GCF_982258835.1 Parasteatoda tepidariorum | reverse complement strand
AGGTAAGAGTGAAAATGATGAAAAATAAAAAATCTAGTTGTTATGGTTTTCCATGACAGGGTTTAGGAATTTTTATTTTATCATAGCCGATCCACGCAAATCGATATAAAACAATAATATTAACTTCCATAGTATAGTAAATTTGAACTCGACTCAGAAGACAAAGAAACTCTTGAGAAGAGTATCAGAACAAACTCGTCGTAGTGGGGGATTTTTTTAAGTGAAATTAAATTCCAGACATTACATCAAACCAGGAAAACTTCTCATTGTTAGTCCGATGTCAGGTGGACTATAACCCATGATCAGACATTCTCATGTTACATCCCGTATGTAGGTGTTGCGCAAGCTCTATATAGACATGTTTTGTGGTAACTGTTCTGCGTAAAACTTACGTACACGACCATGCGTTATGCTTCGCGAGAGGCGAAATTTTTCGTTGCACAATCGGCATTGCTGTTGCCAGTGCCGGCGGTACTGCGTTGGGCAATACTGAAAACGGCTCCCTTAACTCAAACTAAGGAAAGAAGTCTTTTTTTTTATTTGTTTTCAAATCTTGCTTGCTGGTGTAATCAATATGCTGTAGAGAAAAGTTTTTTTTTAAAATTTTAAATTACAATATTTCTATCAAAGAATTAGATAATCTGCTAGGAGGCTTCGCCCCCTGCTCGCTGGCGCTCGCCAACCCCCGGAACTGCTGTCGCAGTTCATTTCGGATTGCTTCGCAATCCGATGCTCGCTTTGCTCGCTCATTGGATACGTTCTTAACGTCTAGCTTTTGTATACTTTTTTGAACACTGAAGTTCCGAAAACTTTTCACTGTAGAAAATTCTAAACCTGTTCATTTCAATATTAATTTGAAATTGCAATCAGTTCACATATTTCTCTTAATCACACTATTCTAAATTTCAGTTGTTGAGAAAAGTAACTGTTGTAAGTTTTGTTTTAAAGTCTTTCCCACCAGAGAGCTAAAACCATGTGTTGTGAAACAATATACGAAATAGTACTAAACGCCGGATGTAAAGCATCGGCTTCGATGAAGATAATTTTGTGAGAATATTTTTGATAATTCAGTGAGGATTCACCAGATTAGCCATATGATGCTCACTACGTGCTCTTGCGCGCCGAAGCCTATCAATTAAAACGTGTTAGCGTTTTATATAATATAGATTAGCCATATGATGCTCAATACGTGCTTTTGCGCGCCGAACCCTATCAATTAAAAATAGAAACTGTTGCCAACGCGAGAAGAGAAATATCATCGGTTTTATTGATACATACGTACGTATTAGCGTTTTATATGATATAGATATCAATCTTAAATGTTAACTTGAGAAACACGTGAACGAAATAAATTAAAAATTGGGTATACTATAGCCTACGTCACAGGTTGTGTTATTCCTACTAAATTTAACCCATGAACGGTATTTTCTGCGAGCCTAACTTCAAGCCACAAATAAACAAACGAAGTGTTTGATCGTTTAAATAGCTGCTCGCCAGATTTTATTGCATTATAAAGAAAAGTAATTGATATTCGATTTTTGATTAATAATTGATTTATGTGGATAGTGGCATAGAAATTAGCATTGCGTCATGGTAAATGATATTCCTACTAAGTGGAAGTAGTTGTGTTTTTTTTATATTATACCCAATTAATATATTCGAGGTTAAAAAAGAAAATATTAGTTTAATCGTGCAAGAACAATTTTATCACTGTCTTAAACAAATTTATAAACTCTTTAAAACCGTTTGTTTTTGCCGTTTCATTTTCGATATACATTATTGTTATAATTTGCATTCAATACGTCGTTATTTTGTTAAAAATTATCTTAAAAATTAGAAATTTTTGTCGTCTATTGTAGTAAAATAATTTATAGGTTTATAAATATTATTATGCATTTATAAACTCATTCATTGATTCACCTATAAACAAATTCACTGCTATTTATTGCTGACTTGTATTAATTCACCTACTCACTGATCCATTGATTAGTATCCTTTCATTCCTCATTTTTTCTTTATTCACTCGCTGTATCTAAAATCGTTCATGCTGATAGTTTTCATGACAAAGCGACATACGTACTCGTAATGAATTGTGTATGAAATATACTATCCTAAAAATAACCGTTTAAAATAAATGAAAAATGATCTCGTATAAAACACACTAATGAAATAATGGGCAGTTGTTATAGTAATATTAAATGATTATTCTTATCAAATAAATTTTAGCAAAGATTGGATATTCTCTACTCATACTAATATTGTACGTAAAAGTATATATAAAAAATAAAAAACTAAGTGCAACGTTAAATACAATAATAATAAACATATAAATAAATCAGATGAATAAAGAAGTTAGCGATCCCGCTACTAGCAAATATTTTTGGAGAAAAAAAGTCTTACTTTAGTTTCCCAGAAAAATCTCTTAACAATTATTTTAAATATGTATCAAGGAACAAAATATGTAAAATATTGTAAAACTATTTGAGATGTAATAGAAGTATTTTCTGCATAAAATATTAAGATTTGTATCAGCAAAATCACATTATATTATGAATACGTTTGAAACGTTCAATTTGTTCGTTCAAAACGTTCGTTTGAAACGTTCAAATTCAAACGTTTCAAAAACGTTTCAATTGACACGAAATTTGAGCTCATCTCCCAGTTTTTCTATTGCATTCACCTTTTAAGAATATTGACTAGTTTGTTGGATGGTTTCTGAATCATAAATTTTTACAGAAAAGATTTTTCTGGAAAATATTGAACTCGTTCTATTCAATGTCCAACAAGTGGTTTTTCTGCACCACACTCTTCTTTCCATATTTAGTAAAACTTTTACTTAGAGAACTTTAACCGTAAAAAAAAGTTAACCTAAGAATATATACCCCCCTTTGCGTGACCCTGGTTGTTGTACGGAGAGCAGTATGTAAAGCGGTGATCGCCAAACCGTCGATCGCGGGCTACTAGTCGTTCGCGGGAACAGTTTCGGTTAGATCTCACCAACACTAACATATTAATGTAAATTTATAGGCAATAAACTAAATGTAACATTTAAAAAGAAAAAAAAAAGCAGATCTATACTTGTTATCTATATTTGTTGTTCCTAATGTCACTTGCCAATACCAGCAGCCTGCTTGGTGAACCCAAGCAAATTTAAGGCAGATGTTGCGTTTCTTGTTTTTAAGTGGCACCCTCTGTGGCCAAGAATACGATTTCAGCCAGATAGCTAACGATAGGATTTTAAAACAGTACTGTACTTCAAAAGCGTCATAAGTTTATAGTTAACTCATATAAATCAGCAAGCCGTTAAGATGATACGCTTTTGTCAAAATGCTCTATTCCTACCGATTTAAGATATGATTCCTTTATGCATCAACAGTTCATTTTAGTAAATTTACCATGGGTGCCAATGGCACCATTCTGTAGCTAAAGGTTTTCAAAACAATCTCTCCAGAGAGTTTTATAATACCTAAATCTTTAGAAATTGTGTTGATAAATTAACTATAGCAATTATTAATATATATATATATATATATATATATATATATATATATATATATATATATATATATATATATATATATATATATATATATATATATATATATATATATATATATATATATATATATATATATAATCTACAAAGTTTGATAAATTCTTGTTTTTCAAATTATTGAATAGCTTTTGATTGCAATACTCTACTAATGAAATTTACCGTCTTCAAAGTCAAAACTTTTAATGCAAATTAATTCTTTAAAATGCAAGTATCTTTCAAAATAAGAATTTTCTCTTGATCATAGTGGTATTCACAGGAATCGATTTTATAGGAAATCTCTTGACAAGGGTTTAACACGCACCGCCTGTTAATATTATGAATATGTATGAACTTATAAATATATGAGTACATATATTCAATAAAATATTAAGTAGTTAATAACTGCACCGTAAATATATAATATCTATATGATAATTAAATTGTTCATATTCTTGTTGATAGAAAAACGTTTTACTTATCAATTTTAGCGCTTTAAAAAATAAGTAACAATGCACATTGTGTAAGAAAATGTATGCATATTAACTTATGCATATGCAAAGCAAGTATATGCATATGCAAACAGCAGAACTTTTTCTCTTATTTAGACCCAACTATTTTGCATTTTATACTTGCAATTTAAATTTTTTTTTGTTATCAGTGTATATTTTTTAAGTCTCTCAAATTTTACTTTTATTTTTAATTTTGGTTTGCCGTTGATGAGAGTTAAAACAAAGGATTATTTATCCTTAAAATTATCTGATATTTTTTTAAAGGGATTAAATCTTTTTTTCTCTAATAATTTTAAGGAAAAACAATTAAAAGAGCTTTTAGATTTAATCTGCATTGTTCCTTAAGATGATTAAGGAAGATTTTTTTTAAATATAATAAGTTTTTCTTTTAAAATAAAAATTTGAACTTCTTTTATCATTTATCCTGAGTGAAATTTTTGTGAAGCAACCAGTAAAGCCAACATGTATAAACATATCAGTAGGGATAGAATGTCATTAAAAAATAAGAATTTCTTAAATTTACAAATTTTTTTACTTTGCTTTTTTTAAGCAATTTCACTACTTTTTAATTTCTAGGATGCTATCAGTATTTCGCAATCATTATCAATTTATATAATCAAATTATTTTATGAGAGGCTAAAAAAAGAAAAACGTGAATATTTAATATATTCACTGAACTAAGACTAAAGTATATATTTTCGGAGTTATTAAATAAATAGCATCATAGAATAGTTAAATATAAGTATATTACAGTACAATTAATCATTGTCTGTAAATATGTTCATAAATTTATTCATAAAAAATAAGCTTGTTACATAAAAATATTTTTTTTTCGTCCTGGAATAATCCTTTTTAATTTCTTTCGAAGCGTTTACCGACCGTAACTTACATGTTGACTGAATTCATTCCATATCGCAAATAAGTGACAAAAAGTAAACAATGTTAAAACACTATCCAGCCATAACGACACAGTGGTTAAGCTGATCAATGGATAAAAGCGGCTGGTGCGCTATGCTAATCACAATGACCCCCTTATGCAGTTGGTCAAGAAATCGTGGAGCCTCCATAATTCCCTTGACCGATAATTGGATATTGCGGCCACATACTTCATGTATACTAATATGATATTTTCTGGTAGCAAGTCAAATCATAAAATAAATTGTTGGATTCATTTTTTGAAATTTTTTATGAATAAAATAGCAGCATTTCGTGAATTCACTGATGTATAGCATTTGATTGTGATAAAAATTATATGATATAAAACTAACGATCTAACTAAGTATGATTATTAAAATCCGCTAGATGATGAAACAAATTTTTTTTTTATTCTTCACAAGTTTAGTTCATTTTTTTATTTCAAATAAATATCCTTATCTTAAATATTCTATTCAAATAATATCCTCAAAATAAATCTTCCAAATCTGTGAAAACTAGATCAAGAACGAGTCAGATTTAGTAAAGTTATCTATCAAGTAAAATCCGATTAAATTTCGAACGAATAATCGATGGTACTTTGGTTTCGAATTTTACTTTAAAATTTAGAAAAAAGATCTTTTTCATCACTACTTGTATTGTATCGCATGCAGTCAAATTAGACAATCCATAACCAAATTCATTCATCATTAATCAAACTGGACAATTTTCAGAAGTCGATAATTAAATTTATGTTTAAAAACGACTACGAAAAATAAATAAATATATACATATATATATATATATATGAAATGAATGTTCAAAATAAAGATAAAACAAAGGAAAATTATACACTTATGCAAAAGGGGGGGGGGAATAATAATGAAAAAAATAACAAACAACAGATTAAAAAAAGAAAAGAAAAAAGGATGAAATTTTTTAAAAAAATCGGAAAATAAAAGATATAATCTTTTTATCAGCCCACACGATTATATCCGCAAAAAAGAGTGCTTTCTGATGTATCAATATAGCCAAAGCAAAGTATATTAATACAATAGTGTGAGGAGCAATCAAAAAATTCTTTTTACAGAAATTACAACAAATAAAATAGAACACAATATGTAAAAATAACACGTAAAAACAGAAAGTAAAATAAAATAATACTAAATACTAAAATAATTTTTCTTTGTTAATTTTTATAATCTTTCCATGTGCAAATCCATTTCGGACCTATCCTTGGTAACTAATAAATCAATGCACAGCATAACAAATCACTTCAGCAATGCAGTAAGAACGGCACTTTAAATTCCTCTAGTTACACTCAATTTGCGCTTTTGATTTCATATTTTGTAATTTGGCAATCTTCTTGCGAAAATACTTTTAAATCATTCTTGAAAAATTTCCCGTTCATGTAAGTACATCTGATTTCGCTACTCGCTTTATAGTTTTTGTTTTGTTTTATACTGTTTTTTTCCTTTTCTTTTATTTTATTTTCTGTTTTTACGTGTTATTTTTACTTATTGTGTTCTATTTTATCTGTTGTAATTTTTGTAAAAATTTTTTTTTGAGTGCTCCTCACACTATTGTATTAATATATTCTGCTTTGGCTATATTGATACATCAGAAAGCACTCTTTTTTGAGGATATAATCGTGTGGGCTGATGAAAAGATTATATCTTTTATTTTCCAGTTTTTTTTTAAAAATTTCATCCTTTTTTTTTTTTTTTAAATCTGTTGTTTGTTATTTTTTCATTATTATTCCCCCCCCCCTTTTGCATATGTGTATAATTTTCCTTTGTTTTATCTTCATTTTGAACTTATCGAATGAGTTCTGTTTACTTGCAGCTTATGCGCAATAAATGAAACTTATGCTTTATATGGTATATATATATATATATATATATATATATATATATATATATATATATATATATATATATATATATATATATATATATATATACAACATTAGTATTAATTCAAACATTAGTATTTTTTTAAGCAAGGCCATTATATTCATTCTTTAAAAAAAAAAAAATTGAACACAGTTTTCACGCAGTTTGAATTTTTAAATTTACTATTATGGAAAGATTATAAAGAAAGTTTTTTTATGCAACTTTCAATTTGTTATAAACTTGAAGAAGAATCATAAGCTTAGCTGCTTATTTCGATCAAACTTGATGAATGGCGATAACAGTTAGAGATTAATCCAAGCGGTGAAAGTGTCTCGATCTGTCAATGTCACCTCTAAATCAGATGACTCTTTTTATTTGACCATCTGTCCCTGAGCGTGATAATTCTAAGGATTAAAACTGTGTGTTGTTTACTTATTTATTTTTCGTTGTTAGAAAAGAACTTTTTTTTTTATTTGAAGGTAAGGTCTCTATCACCAGGAAGTCCAATTGTTTAACATTATTTGTAAATTGACAAATTTGTCATGTTAATTCTATCCTCTTCCATGACATTCTTTTAAATTTCCAATGCCCATTTCATCAATTCAGGCATTTACAAGGTAGATTTGTTGGTCATTCTTTCCGGGGCACCACAATAAGTGGGCCAACGTTGCTCCCACAGTAAGAACAGAAAGTAAGGATAATGAAAGAACATCCATGCCTTGCCCGGGATTCAAACCCAGAAACTTTCCTGTGCAAGACCAGTTCCCTGATCCCGACACAGTCCGGCAGACTTCCCCCCTTCCATGATCTAACCCCTGTTATTTTGATCACTAAATGGTAAAAATATATAAAAGAAACATACTAATAATGTTTAAATTTATTAAAACATATGTAAAGTGCGCAAAAAATAAACATCTTGAATAACTTAAGATACAAATTTAATGGGTCCAGGGGGTGGCCTCAAATATGCTAATTAACTTGTGCAGACGAAATTTTACGTTACAGGACCAGACAAAAAAACGTACTTTCGCTGGATAAACATATCATTTTTTTAGCGGATTTGGACTTCTTACTTCTGAAATGTAGAGGGTAGCCGCAATCTGGTAAATTTTCTGGCTGGTTAGTTTTATATGTTAATTTTTTTGAGCCGTGGTGGCTCAGGGAATAGAGCGTTTTCCTTCCAATGAAGTGAACCGGGTTCGATTCCAGCGATGGCTGGTCGATGCGAATTCCGCATCCGGCTCTCACCAACCACAGTGCTGACGTAAAATATCCTTAGTGGTAAGCGGATACTTGAATGAAGAAGATGTGACATATGCGTGTTCTAACAGTCTCAACAAGGTCATGGTGTGACGAGAAAGCGATGTATTTGCGTCTCAACAGGGTCACAGTGTGACAAGGATGTGACAAATTCAAGTCTCAACAGGGTCATCGTGTAACAAAGTTTAGACGGGAATATGTCACGTATTCGTCTTTTTGTGGTCTGTTGACGTCCGGGTGACGCCATAATGCGCCGTCATCAAAAGGCATCCAAGTCGAAGTCACACGTGATTTCACTAATTAGTTTCCGTGATTGTCGCATATTTCTTGCAATCTGGTACTGGTGCTAACTAGGTAGTATTGTAAAAATAAGCATATTTTAAGAGTTTTTATTCTGCAGTATCATGAAATGCTTCATATCTCTAAAGTGGATCCTTCATTATACGAGAAACGAAACGTTAATATTGATTTTATCAAGGCGAATATACAGCTTTTTTTACCAATTTTTTTTTCCGAAGAGTTAGTTGAGTCAATTGCAACGTTACGTTGCATTTTTTCTCAAGTGCAAACAATTACAGAAGTACATAAGAATTCTTTTATGAATTAACATTTTTTAAAAATAGCTTTTTTTAAGAAATTTTTTTTTTAAACATTCTGCTTTTCAAAAGAAAATCTTCAGAAAATTTTTTAACAGAAAAAACCTTGCTGTAAAATGAAACAATACTACTTACTTTTGTAAAAAAGTGATTTTTAATGTAAAATTCATATTGTTAATATACAATTATCTGTCATATGCTGTCTTGTAAGACTCTTTCATTGGGGGACAGGGACTCTGTCTCCAAAGGTCGATACATTACTTTTGAAGCCTACCCAGCTTTAAAACCGAGAGTACGAACTATTGTGGAAAGTAAAAGTGGTCTTAATGGGCCACTTTTATCCATGACTCAAAGAGTGATTGCCACTTTTATGCCGTCGGTCTCGAATTTGTATCCTCTTAACCTTTATGGACCTGTAAGCAACAACTGACTGTTTGACTTTTTTTACCTTTATTACGAGTTCGGCCGACTTGAGAGTTTTGAGATAAGTTACTAGTTTTGAGATAAACGCCTTTGAAACTTACTAAAAGCACTTTGTGGACTGTGCTATGAGAGTATGCGGAAAAGTTTGAGATTTGAGTACTTAAGTATTTTCCTTTCTCATAGAACTCAGGCTATATCATTTTAAGCTATTAAGACACTTTTTAAGGAAAGAAACAAAAATTCTAGTGTTTCTCAAAATTCTTAGCGTAGCCTAAACCTTAAAGAAACATTTTTGTAACACAAATTGGCGGTTCAGTTTTAAATGACATTAAATATTTTAGGGATTAAGATACAATCTTTATGGTTTGCCATTAGTGATTGATTATAAGTATTGTCAACTAATAAATAAGTTACGAAATAAGACAAAAAAATTTTTTTCGACATATTTTCGTTCTTGACCTGAGAAACATGAGTAATAGCTTTTATCTTGAATATACAAATATATTTGATTATACTTATACTTGGGATTATACATAAATATTATTTTCGATTATACTGGTATAGAGTTTAACCTTTATCTACTATTCCTTTTTTTGTCACATTTTTGAATTTTAGGGATTATATTAGGATTTAGGTAAATATTTTAGGGATTAAGATACAATCTTTATAGTTCGAGGAGTTGGTTTGCCATTAGTGATTATTTTTATTGTCATCTTATAAATAAGTTACGAAATAAGACAAAAAAATTACTTTTTTTCTGAAAAACCTTGTATTTTTTTCGATATATTTTCGTTCTTGACCTGAGAAACATGAGTAGTAGCTTTTATCTTGAAAATACAAATATATTTGATTATACTTATACCTGGGATTATACTTAAATTTTATTTTCGATTATACAGGTATAAAGTTTAACCTTTATCTACTGTTCCTTTCTTTGTCACATTTTTGAACTAATTACATAGATTTATTTTATATCAAATTATAACAATTAGTTACCGAAGTATATTTTAGGCGATTAGTTTTAATGTTTATTATTATTTTGTATTATTTTATTTTATTTATAAACAATGGAAATTTGTGGAATTATAACTGATTAATAATAATTGCAGGTTTTTCAAGAAAGAATGCACGTATATAAGCAAATAATTTTATTAAAAATTACCCATCTATTATGTATAGAAGCAATTTTTCACGTTTTTAATGTACTGAATTTTGTAAATTATAATGATTTTTGCTGAACTTTACGGATCATGATTTTATTTTTAGATTGCATTTTAATCCCCGTGCAAACACAATTTAATTTAATTAAATTGAACTGCTAATTTGTCACGTTAGGCATTATGGAATTGTTTTTTTGTCAAAAATGATACAGCCTAAGTTTTATGAGAAGGGAAAATATCTAATCCTAATAAAATATCTAATTTTAAATTTTTCTGCTTCCTCTCGAGTTTTATGAGGTTTAAGTAAAGTAATTATTTATTTTAGTGCATATATAATTTTAAGTGCCGAATTTTAAAGGAAAAAAAAGCATGCTAAATCAAAGTTTTTGGCGCTTGAAAGTTTCAAATTTTAGAATTCGGTATTTACATTTACGTTATTCGATATAATTCAGAGAATTTTATAGCTTGTAATTTAAAGCAATTTAGATCATTATTAGATAAAATATTAAAGCTGTTAACAAACATTAAAAATTTAATAAATATTAAAAAATAATTAAATATTAAAAATTAGCAAACATTAAAAATTAATAATTAGTTAAGAATTAATTAATATTTAGAAGTAATTATTTTAAAAAATTAATAAGTATTAAAACTTAATAAACGTTAAAGAATTAATAAATATTAAAAAACTAATAAAGATCAAAAATTGATAAACAAAAAGCCATTAACAAATACTATTATTTTTTAATGAATTAATTTTATTATGATAGCAGTAATTTGTATCATGTGCACATATTCTCAATGTGTCAGTTAACGTGTATTTTGATCAATTAAAGTAATATTTTTTTTGAAAAAGTAAACTGACATAGAACGATTAAAAAAAGGTTTTCTTATTTTACAGATGGTGAAAAATTCTCAAGTCTTTAGCTTAAATGTGCTTAAAAAAACACTCATATTGGTTTCAAAAAAATTAGCCAGTTAAATGCGTATTTTTGTGGTTAAAAACTTATTAGTGCTTGAAAATTTACGAAGTAGAATAATTATTTATTTTAGTGCAAACATTTACAAAAATTCAATAAATTAAAAATATGAAAAACTACTGCGATACATATTTGATGGGTAATTTTTCATATGAATTATTTACTTATCTATATACTATTATCTTAAGTCCAATGTGAAATCATTCAGAAATGATTTCTCATTGGACTTAAGCCTTTAAAATATACTCCAATAAATGAATTGAATTTTTTAAAAAATAAATCTCTTTTAACTTTTTTTCTTCTTCAAAACAATTTGAGTTAATAGCTGCAAGTCAATTTTAATTATTTTCCCCCAGAAGCGAAGCTTTTAAATTAAATTCTTTACTAAAAAATAAAACAAAATTTTATAAACAAAATGAAAGTGCATTTAGGCTACTCAGAAACTTTAAGCTTAATAATATCTGGAATAAGTATTTCCTTTTTTGAGATTTAGTTTCTTTGGAAAGGAGATTTAATTTCACCAACCCATAATTAAGTTAATATTACCCTGAAAATAAAGGAATTAAAAAATAATTAATTTCAATTTTGTTTACAGCAAATCAAATTATGTCTCTGTATTGTCTATTGTATTAAAATCAAATTTTGTCAAATTATACTGCCTTCTACGAAAGAGGGTAGTATTTCTAACTAAGCAGTATATATACCTTTAATTCTTAGAACGGTAGAATAATGGGGATACAATCTGTATTATACGAAACAATAATGTATATATTCCACAAAAAACAAAACAATGTGAATTCTCGCGTTGATAACAAAAAAAAAAAAAAAAAAAAAAAAAAAAAAATTCAGCTATAAGTTGTGTTAAAATGAAATGTTAAAGGCGAATAGCTTACAAGAACAAACTTTTTTAGATTTTTGTTTTAATTACGTTTATTTATTTACGCAGGTAACATAATAATTTAGAACTGTATTTTAGAATGAGTGAGATAAAATAATACAGCGATGATAAATTATTAATACTAGAAAGAAATTGATTTTATCAACAGAGATCAACCAAATGTACGTTGCTCGTTAATTCAACATAATTTTTTTAATCCTGGTATACTATCTTCGATTTCACCTACTTATTTACTAAGGTTTTCTTTTCATTTTCTCACTCTTTTCCTTGTTTTTTATGCATTTTTTCAAGTTCATACTAGTTTAAAGTACTTAAGTTGAACACTGAAATTTATAATTGTATATTATGTAGGGGAATTCTATGAACTATTAGTTTCAAATGACATTTCCCGCAAATGTAATTAATCTGTTAGTGGTTATTATTATTAATAACCAAGTAAGCTGGTTTATATGGAGTAATCTATCAGAGTTTATTACATTTACAGGTTATTAATAATAATTACCAATGAAGTTTAGTCAATGTAATATATTGTAGTTTTGTGTTCATCTTAATAATATGAATCTTAAATTTTATATCACGTTTTTGCTGTAATATATTTTACTAAAGTAAATGCATTGAAATCAATCCATTAGATGTTTCGAATTTTATACAATTTATAAAATTTTTATTCTATGAGTGAGTTAAGCAATCGGAAGTGAACTCCGAAAACAGTTGCATTTTTTTGGGTTGGTGATTTAAGGCTTTTTTGTCACTTTTATCGAATTTTTTTTTTTTAACTTTCTACTTCAAATATCGTTTTCTTTTATGCGTATTTTTATTTAATCAATATACATACCGCTCTTTCCTTTTTTCTGTAATAAAATTAAAGAAGAGAAGAAACATTGGGTGTTGAAAATCGTTAAAATGTTTCTATAAAAAACTTTAGAATTAAATAGAAAAATACAATTAGAATAATTTTAGTATCAAAAAATAAAACTTACAAAGTTTTGAATAAAATATTTAAAGGCATAATATCTGTAGTACTTTAGATACCTGTAAAGCTTTAAACTGAATTTTCAAAAATAAAATTGAAATGTTTAGAATAGAAACTGATTTAATCTGATTTCTTTAAGGTATTTAAATTTTGATAAATGAAAATATTATATTTTTCTAAAAGGTTACCTTTCACCTTTTACAGCGATTTAAAATTCGTTGAGTTTTCATTTATGTGTTTGGAAAAAAATGAGTATTATATCATGCTTATTTAAAATTAGAAAGTTGAAAGTTAGAAAATGCTGCATTTATTAGGATCGTTTGTTCAAAAAATTGAAATATTTTTTTACACAAAATTCGTTTTAATAAAATTAGATTAATTAAAATACTTTTTGATTTTCAATAAATTTTATCTGCAGTTATAATGTTTCTAATTTCTAAATACTGATTTAAGTAAAAATATATTTTCTGTTTCAAAATTATGAGCCAACAACTTATTTTATTTAAAAACTCATTTTTTATACATTTATCATATGGGAAAGAAACTAATTTCATAAAAATAAAATATATACTTTCTAAATTTCAACATCGTGAGGAATCAACATCACAATTTGTTTTATTATTAAGAATAATTTTTAAAAATTTTAACATCATGGGAACATAACTTGTTTTATTCAAAAAAATATTTCTTATATTTTAATGATATGGGAAACCTTTCGATCACTGTGACTTTTTTATGCAGTAATGCATACTATTTTAAAAGAAAATTATAGTAAATTTGTGAGTAAACAAATATGTTTTCTTATTTTATTTACCATTTATCTTTGAAATAATCAGCACCCTGATTTCAAATCCTATTATATACCCTTTATAAATTAATATGTTACAAATTGGGATAAATTAATAGTTGATTACTAATGAAACAATTTTGCCTTAAATTATTTGAAGGAATTAAATCAGAGAGTCACTTATGCGTGAAGTTGGTTGGAAAAGGATTTCTTCTATTAAATATGTGCACACTCTTATGTAGTATTATATTATTTATTGAATCATGCAGTGTATTACTAGGCATTAAAAGTATGCTTTGTTTAGTTTTTAATAGTTATAAAATATTTGTATTGCCCAGTTAGAGGTTATGTAAGACCACTGAAGTCAATGAATCATGCCACGTGAGTTATGGTAAATACATGATAAGCTATAATCTTATTTCACGTTATCTAATTCCTCTTCCATTATTGTTCTACGATAAAATTAGAACAAAATATGCTGAAAAATCGAATAATGATAATACATATTATTCAGAAATAATGAATAATGATAATATTATTCAGCAATAGTGAATAATGATAATATTATTCAGCAGTACTCAGAAAGTGAAATAAATGAGTTCAAAATGTTTAAATTGGGTTTAAATGTGGAAGAATGTTTAGTTTTCATGACAAAGCAAACCTGCACTGATATTTTTGGAATAGCTATTACCGACTGATTGCAGTGAGATTAAGAAAGGTTATACGTTGTATATTTCAGAGAATTAAAAAATTGTCTTTGATGTTTATCATGTAATGCAGGAAAAAGAATTTTCAAGCTAAAATAGGGTCATTAGTTTTCGTGAATTGCAAAATGTTGAAATTGTTAATATTAACATAAGTAATATCGATCGTTTAATATCAAAACCACCTAAAATCATTTTTATAAAGTTTGTAAAGAGTATCACAACTGGAATTTGGTTTTAAATAAACTTCTTCGATATTTTTGGAAAAAAAACAATGTCTCTGAGCGTATTGTGGAAAGTTTTCACTGTTCCAAGCATTTTAGCATTTGCGTAGATTATAAAAAAAGGTAGTTCAGATCAATATCATTTCTGAACGATCTGGAAAGTTTCCGTTAGTTTTGGTTGAAAAAAACGGACTCCAGTAAAAAAGGCATTATTTTGTTATTGAACTTTAATTTATGGTAAAAAAACTATTAATATAAATATATAATAAAACTAAAAGAATTGAAATTATTTTTATTTTGAAAATGATTTTTTTACTAGGAATTTAAAGGGATGGGGCGGGTAAAAATTCAATGACAAACGACTGATTTTCAATTCTAAATTTTCTGTGTGTATAATTTATGAAAAAAAAAGAAACTAGAAATGCTATCTATAAGAAACTTTTAAAGTAAACAATGTAATTTAAAATATTGAGAACATTGAATTTTAATATTGTTTTTAAATTTATATTGAGTAAAAAATATAGGATTTTGTTATGAGGAAAAAACAAAGCTGGGAGTTATTTTTACCCAAAGTGAGGAGGAAAACATTAAATAAAGGGAAAAAATATAAAAGAAATCAAAAAATTTAATGCGAAATATATTTTTAGTTTTCAAAAAGTAGAAACGCATCGATTATGTTTATGGTATTTTCAGATAAAAATCCAGTACTAAGCTTATTTATCGTAAATTATACAAAAATAACGTAAATAACAAGTAATTTTCACTTGAATGGTTTTTTGAAGATAGTTTTACTAATTCTAAATGAATCGATAGCAAATAAGAGATTGTTTAATCTTCTGATACTAATTCATTGAAAAAAAAAAGTTTCTTGCACATTTCAATGCAAATCTTTTGTCAAAATTGACACAAATCGATCATAATTGATTCATATTTCAGAATTGACTCAAGTTGAATGAAAGAATAATTACGAATGTCGACAGAATTAAAGTTTCAATATAATAAAACTTGAAATCGTTTAAAATTTTTTTTTTATTAAATTCATTTTTTGAATTTTCAAATTGTAGTCTGCACGGAGAAGAAAAAACTCTGGTAAAATTGACGAACTGTATGGTAATGACATTCCTGTAAAAACAAAAGAACATAATTTTGATAATAAAAACAGAATGCACGTTGTTAAAATCATTCGCTTGGTAATTTTCTCATTCATATGGTAATGATTTACCTGAAATATCGGTTTCCAAAATTATAGCTCTTATTATTCCAAACTAAGCAAAAAATTACAAAATTGAAAAGTAAATTTAACCGAATAAATGGTTTTTATGCCATGCTTTAAGGTATCATGATGAAATAATCCATTTTTTCATCATTTACAGAATTTTATAACATATTATAGAACTATATTTTAGTGTTAATTTTTCCAAAGCGCTTCGGTAAAAATTACCGAACTTTTTGGTGTTCTCATAGAACAAAAACACGATAAATTTTAGCATCTTTTGGTAGTTTTGACCATACTTTTTTCTCCGTGTAAGAACTTTTTTCTGTAAACATCATATAAATTTTTTGTATGTAAAATTTTGATATCTGCTGTTTGTATATAGAAGTGTTGGACGTACCCACTCATTTTATATGAAAATCAGCATTTTTTCTTCCTTACTATAGGAAATTTTTCAACATTAAATTAAATGTGAAGAAAAGACAGTGTCAAGAGGCGTAGAACGTTCAGGGAAATTTTTTTATTTTTCAGCAAAATTGCACGTGATTTACGTAAGTGGGTAGATTTGTTTACGTCATTTTTATGTAAAAACGTGACTTACTTGCTGTTACATAACTGCATTGATTTTTGTAAACCATTGAAAGCAATATTATTTAAAAATATTAGTTTCTGTTCTAATGAGGAAAATAAGGTCCAAGTAATTAATTAACATTTTTTTATGTTATGAAAAGATTGTTATTGAAATAGTGTTATAGTTAGTGAAATAGTGTTCTTCTTTTAGTGAAATAGTGTTATAGTTAGTTTTAAAGACGAGTTTTTTTATAAGTGAAGATTTAGAATTTGGTATATAAAAGAATTTTTTGAAAGTTAAATAAAGCAAATAATTAATAATGAAGTAAAAATAATTATAATAATAAAAAGACAGAAAAATGAATCAATTCCTTATTTTTTTGTCTATTAAATACTACAATCTTTTTTCCTTTATTAAAATCAAACGCGAATTACATTTCATTGAAATAATTCAAAAATTTTATATTATGCAGTTTTATAACTACAAATATAATGTTTTTGTTGCAATTTAGCTATAATATATCGTTTACTTTTCACAGTTTATGAGCATACTTCGCAAAAAAGTAGAAATAATACAAACTAGATTTCTAACGTTCCTTTTAATTATTTCCAACATAATATAATTATTTACAATATTTTTTCAATATAATTCAATATGTAAAAGTTTCACTTTTGTTACATGTCACTTTTCACTGTTTATCAGTAACTATATTTTATATTAAAATAATATAAACTATATTTTTCAATTATTTCTTAGCTTAGGGAATAACGATTCGTTGTATCAAACAATCTTTCTATTTTAAATTAGTATTATTTTTCAATTGATTCAAAATGAACAATATGTTTGTGCTTATACTCACTGGTTAAAATTTTCTCTCTCCTTTTAGTGAAGACTTTTGAAATAATACGCCGAAAATCCAATAAATGAATTTAAATTTGTTATTATTTAAGTAAATTCATTAATTTTGTATATATATAAATAAAATAAAATAATGAGATAGAAAGTCAAATAAAAGTGAGTTTAGAGTTGAATAGCACCACAGCGAGAATCAAAGAGTGTTATTTAAACTAATGTTGTTAAACTAATGTAAACCAAAAAAGGAAAAAAAATGCAAAAAGAATATTATTAGCCATTTTCAGATTTCGTTTAACCAAAGAAAAAAAATCGCCATGATGGATGTTGCTTGCCCTGAGAATACAGTCATGACAATCTTACAGTCTCAGCTTTTAATATATAACGTGATATAAAGAATAAAAATGAAAAATAAAATCATAATTATTTTTTGATATTAAATTTTTACTATATGAAAATTCTATATTACAAATTGACGATTAATTGAAAGGTCTTTACACTCTAGTTTTTTTAAAAACTAAATAAATAAAAAAATAAAATTAGACTGACTGAATGTATAGTTTAATAGTTTAATCTGCCGGATCCGGTAATACTGCGCCAAGCCGATACAATGATTGCGTACTCAAAGCGGCGAAATTAAAAGATGGTAGATGATTACTATACTAGACACTGGAAAAAAAACAAGGCAAAAAAGGAGTAAAGCTCATTATAGCATTTGCAGAATAATAGAGCTTATGATAATAGGATTATTTATAATTAGTCTTTTCTACCCAACATTCAATAAAAAACAATTTACACATAAAAAGTATTGTACAAGTATAAACTAACATTGCCTTTAAATTTTCCGTAAAACTGTGTTAAAATTGGCTTACACAATTTATTTCAATAAAACTGTTTACACCCCTTAAAATAAATGTAATTCCGTGTAAAATTACAATTAGAACCATTAAAGGAAAAACAAATTTAGCTAAAAGTTTCTGTAAATTTGTGCCATATAAAACCGTTTTCTTAAAGTGTGCCACTAATAAATTATATTATCTTCTATAATAATAAAATGAAAAGTTTGTCTGTATGTCAGTATCTCTTATATCTCTAATACTGTTTGTGTAAGCTTTCTGGAAATTGGACAGTGGATGAAAGGGACAATTTTAAACCCCGATCCTAAAAATCTATCAAAAATTTCTGTTTGATCGTTGAATGATCTAAGAAACGGAATTTTCTAATCGGTTTAGAACTCGACATTCATATAAACTAAACTGCAGACGATTTTTTCCAGATATTTTAATTACAACAGTGGTATTTGCTAGCTTATAGCTCTCATTAATAAAAAAAAGAAGTTTTTTGCTCGTTGTTTAGTATCAAATTATTCTTTATTTGTCATGTCAGATATACTCAGTGATTAACGTGAACGTTCGTAACGTAAATAGACTACGTCTCTAAATTAGCCTTCTTAAAGTTATATGAAACTACGTTTTTATTTTTTATAGCCGAGCTTTAAAATGGTTACTTAAACTAGATAATTTAAAGCTAATAGTTTTTGAAATCAAAATAAATAACTTATGTACTGAAAATCAAAATTAAAAAATAAATACTACCGATTAGTTTAGAGGAAATGTAAGCAATTTTTTTACGATTATTGACACCAATGATGATTGATTAATTTCAGTAATATCTACTATTTGAAATTAAGAAAAAAATCTCTGAATTAAAAAGGAAAATTAATGGAGAAATGGTACAAGTGATTTAGGAAAAGCGTAAAAAATTTCCATGCTATTACTCACGACAAATACGTCTAATTAATTTTGGTAAAAAGTTCTAATTTAAATTAAAAGAAATATGCACTAAAAAGCAAAGTTAATGGAGAGAATGCACTTATTTGTATAGGGGGACCGTGAAAAATCACCATACCATTATTAACGTCAGTAATACTTAATAATTAGTTTTTGCAATAGCTACGAAGTAAAAAAGAATCTATGTACTAAAAAGCAAAATTAATGGAGAAATGGCATTAAGTCATTTAAGAGAAAGGTAAAAAATCGTCAAACTATTATTGACGCCAATTATAAGTAATTTTTTTTGGGGTGATTGGTACTAACTGAAATAATAAATAAGTTTTGTGCTAGAAAGCAATTTACATACATAATTACATTACAGACATAATTCTAATTCGTTGCGGAGAAACGTAAAAAATCTCCATACTATTAATGACGCTAATGCTTTCTTAGTTTTGGTAAAAGGCACCACTGGTATTACTGTAATTGATGCAGTTTCAATAGGTACCATATGTACAAACTTCTTTTCTGAATAACTATATTAAAGCTTCCCAGTATAGATGCAGTTTTAATAGGTATGAAATTTACTAATATAATACATTGTACCTATATTTTTACATTTGGAACCTATTGAAACTGCATCTATACTGGGAAGCTTTAATATAGTTATTGAGAAAAGAAGTTTTTACTTTTGGTACCTATTGAAACTGCATCTATATTGGGAAACTTAAAAGAAGTTTTTACATTTGGTACCTATTGAAACTGCATCTATACTGGGAAGTTTTAATATAGTTATTGAGAAAAGAAGTTTTTACATTTGGTACCTATTGAAACTGCATCTATATTGGGAAGCTTTAATATAGTTATTGAGAAAAGAAGTTTTTACATTTGGAACCTATTGAAACTGCATCTATATTGGGAAGCTTTAATATAGTTATTGAGAAAAGAAGTTTTTACATTTGGTACCTATTGAAACTGCACCTATACTGGGAAGCTTTAATATAGTTATTGAGAAAAGAAGTTTTTATATTTGGAACCTATTGAAACTGCATCTATATTGGGAATCTTTAATATAGTTATTGAGAAAAGAAGTTTTTACTTTTGGTACCTATTGAAACTGCATCTATATTGGGAAACTTAAAAGAAGTTTTTACATTTGGTACCTATTGAAACTGCATCTATACTGGGAAGCTTTAATATAGTTATTGAGAAAAGAAGTTTTTACATTTGGTACCTATTGAAACTGCACCTATACTGGGAAGCTTTAATATAGTTATTGAGAAAAGAAGTTTTTATATTTGGAACCTATTGAAACTGCATCTATACTGGGAAGCTTTAATATAGTTATTGAGAAAAGAAGTTTTTACATTTGGTACCTATTGAAACTGTATCTATATTGGGAAGCTTTAATATAGTTATTGAGAAAAGAAGTTTTTACATTTGGTACCTGTTGAAACTGCATCTATACTGGGAAGCTTTAATATAGTTATTGAGAAAAGAAGCTTTTACATTTGGTACCTATTGAAACTGCATCTATACTGGGAAGCTTTAATATAGTTATTGAGAAAAGAAGTTTTTATATTTGGAACCTATTGAAACTGCATCTATATTGGGAATCTTTAATATAGTTATTGAGAAAAGAAGTTTTTACATTTGGTACCTATTGAAACTGCATCTATACTGGGAAGCTTTAATATAGTTATTGAGAAAAGAAGTTTTTACATTTGGTACCTATTGAAACTGTATCTATATTGGGGAACTTAAAAGAAGTTTTTACATTTGGTACCTGTTGAAACTGCATCTATACTGGGAAGCTTTAATATAGTTATTGAGAAAAGAAGCTTTTACATTTGGTACCTATTGAAACTGCATCTATACTGGGAAGCTTTAATATAGTTACTGAGAAAAGAAGTTTTTTTTACGGTCCCTTGAAAGAGTTACATACCGGTGGAAATGGCTTGATTGTGGTAAATTCACGAGTTGCCCTAGAGTAACAACATCATGCCAAATGAATGCAGATAATTTGTACTTTGATGGGATAAACTGTTAAAAAAGTGCTTTGCTTAATCTAACAACGTAAATCTACCAGGACGGACAAAGTATAATATTAAAAACATTGGAATAATTTCAGCTTTCTAAATTGTGTTTGGTATATGTCTTTCAGTTTTGTGCACGATTTCTTAGTTTAATTCAATACTGATGTAATGATTTTTTTTGCCCGTACGAATAGCTTATATTCAGCTAGCATATTAATGAAATTAGAAACAAAGATTTCTTTTGTTTAAGTAAAAAAAAAATTCATTATTAATTTGTGTATTTTGAAAAATTTAAAAATTAATTTTTACAATTCCCTGTAAAGGTGAGTTAAATTTTGCTTATACTTTAACATGGGGTCTCTTATTACATTTTAGGCAAAAATTTTTTTAATGAATTTTGATATTTTTTTATAGTTTTATGTACGCATTAAACGATTAAAAATATTAATATCCTTTCTTCCAACACATCAAAAATATGTTGGAATAAATATCTTCGATAAAAATCTAACAAAAATTCTTTTTTTAAAAATTATTTTTAAAATTATCATTATACTTTTTAAGATTTTTCGTTATGCATTTGTTACTTGTTTGCAAACATATAAGAATTAAAAAAGAAGTTTAACATAAAATAAAGTACTTCTTAAGGGATTTATTTCAATTCCTTAAATAAATTAGTTTACTTTTTTTCTTTCAGTATGTAGAATTTCAATTCAGTAAAAATTAACACGCTAATGAAAAAAATTTATTTACTTACCTTGAAGTGTTTGATTATAGCCCTTCGTGAAAAAAAGAAAAGCTTTTGCGGCTCTTTCAGGCGTTTTCAATAAACCTTGCCGACTGATATCTTCATCAATGCCCGTTAAAAGATTTCTATAAACATTTGTGAGATGAACCACTTTTTCGGAGTCGGGCTCTTCCGGGTTTAAATCGCGATCATACGAAACAAAATTTTGCAATTTTTTTGCTCTGTGCCCATTTATTAGACGCGATTCTCCACTTTTAGAAGAACGTGCAACAGTTTGCATCTCCGACATTTTAGTGAAGATGGAAAGGGAGAAACGGAAAGCAGTTATTTAATCGCCAGGTGGCGCAGATGCAACTTTGATTACTTGTTGCCTTCTTTGAAAAGTAACAAAATAATACAAGAGCTTGCGGCAAACGATTTCAAAAAGCTGAAAACGACATTTCCTCATGTTCTCTATTTATCGTTTTGTTGCAAAATATCGAACCATGCTTTAGTGATGATAAGGCATTTTTTACTCTCATATAAAGTAGTTTACGTGGAACTGAGAACTAACTTTAAAATTTCAGGGACATGTTTAGTTTATTATCCTGACGTGGATATGAAACAGAAAAAATAAAATAAAGAATAAAAAAAAAAAAAAAACTTTGGGCATACATTTTGATCAAATAAATAATAAAATTCTTCAATACTAAACAGCACTTTGCAAGTAAACTAATTAGTTTTCCAGCTATTAATTATGTTTTTTAAGCAAATACACAAATGCATTTTTTAATCTTTTGCCAATGGATTTGAATACAACATTCTCGAAAAGTGACATTCGTCTAACCACATTTGGAAGAAAGAAAACGTCTAGTTTTTTTTTTCGAGAAATAATATATTTTTTTTATAAAATTTTATTTTATAGGTTTTAATTGTTTTTTTTTTAAACTTTTCAAATTCTTAGATAAACTCTTTCTTTGCATTATGTTAAATTAGATATTTTAATGATGAAATATTAAATACGAAAGAAAAATGAAGGGAATAATTTTCTTAAAATGAGTGCTAAAATGTTTTTTTCTTTGCTTCATTTTATTATTAGATACATGTTTTATTAAACCTAGGTTTCAAATTTTAACTGTTAATTAAAATTCTTTTTAAAGAATGACATTATTTAAAATTTTTTTAAAGATATTTTAATAACTTTAAGAAAGTCTTGAAAAATAAAACAACTTTAAATTTAAAAAATATGCAGCTAGATTCTTCAGGAATAGAGCACTTTTCAATGAATAAATGCAACAAATAATACTCTGAAATAATTTGTCAAAACACTTAATGAAAAAAATTGCGTTCTTCGTAATTTAAAATTTTCTAAAGAGTCTGTCTGAAAAGAACCCTTAAAAGCTTATTAATATAAATAGTAATTAATTTAAATTATTTTCAATTAGAAATTCAAAAGAATTATTTAAAAATTTTTGATTTAACGAAGAAAAGAAATGTCATATTAACGCATAGTAAAAATTATGTTAAGAGTAAAATTAGTTAATTAGAAATCTTTCCATAACTGTTTAATAATTTATATAAATCATTGATTTTTGCTGCAAAAATCAGAAAGCTTTATATGTTTGAAGTTTATTTATAAGTGAATATAGTATGGAAACTCAAACTAGGAATCTTACTTTTAGCTGACCTAAGTTTTGAAATATGAGTGTCATATTTAAATAATTTGGTTTATTTCACAATTTTGAAAAACTGAATTTTTATACTTAAGGATAATGGGTGGGGGGGGGAGGATTTTTAAATTTAGGGCAACTTGTTTTTAGGTTATTTATTAAGATTTAAATACGCATATACAGGGTGATTCTAAAAAGATGGGCAAAATTTTAGGAAGTGATAGTACACAACCAAGCAACCAATTTTTATCAAAGAATGCATGGTCGAAAACAAAACGCTAAGGTGCTGGCGCATTTGGAAAGTTGTTTGATGCAAACGTGAAAGCTCCATTCCTGTCTCCGAGCTTTCGGCCGCTGCAGGGAAAGTTCGTGATATGCCCTATCTTTACTTCGCCGTTGTACTGCGTGCATAACAGCATAGCCGCTGCCGGTCACTGTTTTTAACACTTATTGTAATCACATGCCATTAAATTTGCTTTTATAACTTAACTTCATCGTTCTTTGTGTGCTTTTGCCTCATATAAGAACATAAACTTTGACGCCCTCTAGCGGTTTTGCGTTTTGTTTTCGACCATGCATTCTTTGATAAAAATTGTTTGCTTGGGTGTGTACTATCACTTCCTAAAATTTTGCGCATCTTTTTTTAATCACCCTGTATATATATATATATATATATATATATATATATATATATATATATATATATATATATATATATATATATATATATATATATATATATATATATATATATATATATATATATATATATATATATATATATATATATATATATATATATATATATATATATATATATATATATATATATATATATATATATATATAGGATAATTTTTATATAAGTGGGATATGACACTTATATATTTATGTTCTGTCAGCTATTGTTGATGCTTTTCTGAATATCTTTGTCCTTCGGCCGAAAACTATCTCACATTCTCCACTTTCACTTCCGACTGAAGTGATAAATAAAGTAATAAATATAATTGTTGAATTTTGAAGCTTTATCTTAAACTTTTTACCTTGTCATTTAGTACGGATGTTAGTTATTTCACAGTTTTGTAATACAAGTGACGTGTGAAATTAATGTAATTGCAAAAAAAAAAAAAAAAAAAAAAAAAGAAAAGAAAAAAAAGAAAAAATGAATAAATAAGTTTTAAAAAAAATGCTTAATAATGCCTGGAATTTCTTAGTTTGCAGATTATCAGCTGATGTGCGGGGAAATGAGTTTTCAAAGTGCCTAAAATTGTTTAATTTCTCCAATAACCTAAATAGTTTGCAATCTATTACATTTACATTAAAACAAATTTTTATTTTTATTTTTTAGCGCTACTAAATATCATGTCTCAAAATTGACACTTATACACAACTTCTTAAAGTGCTTATGTAAAATCCTGTTAACTATTTTTCCAAACCCAAAAACGGGAGGTTCCTCGTAAAAAAAAAAACTATTTTAAATAAACTGTGTTATAAATTATTTTAATTTGCTTGTGCAAAAACCTTAATTATCTCCATTTTTTGAAGAATAATTTTTAGTTTTAATTACCATTAAATATTTACTAGTTACAACATGAAATGATTTGGTGGAGTTTGTGCCAACATTTCTGGTCAATGGGATTCTTTGTTATTTGAAAAAAAAAATGAAATCAGGTGTTCTTTATTTTTTTATGCATATTCTTTAAAGGTGTGTTTCTTTAATTGTAATTCATGTAACGTTAACAATAACATAATAAGATAAATTTGAAAAAGTATACTAAATGCCAATTCATCGGGTAAATTATGATTGTGGTAAATTTTGCCCAACATGTGTTAAATGGTACAGTGTAAAAAAATTCCGAATCAAATTACTATATAAAGTATCCGCAGTTTGGGTGTGCATCATCCATAAATTTTTACTTTAAATTATATCGTAATTTTGTTTATGTTTATTTAATAAGAATGATTCAGGAATCTTACTGTAATTGTTACTGTAAAGAATAACGGTGCATCAGATTTCTTTTGTACCGTATTTTGATCCAGAATTTTCTTCAGGGTGCTAGTGTAAAACTTTGTAGGGAGCTGTTTCGGAAAAGGTCGAGCCTTTTTGGAACTATCTGCTTTCGTTTTTTTGCTGGGTGGAGGTCATGTGGTTCTGTGGGATGTTGATGGTGATGCTAAATTAAATTTAGGTACTCTTCCAGACATTCGTCTAGAGTTATGGCGGTGACTATGGTAACGAGGTAGGATTATTTCAAGGAGGGGTGCGGGGTATCTTTTTAGGACTGGTTTCGGCGAGAGAAAAGGAGACCTCTTCATCGAAGCTACCCTCCCTAAAATGCCCTCTTCTTGTTTCCATAGCACCAGACTGCCGCAGGCTTTGTGGCGGGAAGAGTACCTATCTTAGATAAAAGTATAGTGCTGCTTTCAGGAGAACTCCTCCAGACATCAGTCTCGAGTCCTGGCGGGTACTATGGTCACGAGGAAAAGTAACTTTGAATAGGGGTGTGGGGTGAATAGTTTTGTCTTAATCTTGGTATAGGTCGGTGTGAGTAAACCAATCGACACCTTCATTGCACCCCTATTAGAAATGTGCTCTCGCTTGTTATTATAGCAGCAGACAGTCCCAGACTTTTAGTCTGGAGGAGTTCTCCTCAAAACGGCCCTGTAAACCTTCTGAGAGGCACTGGGAATGGCGAGCGAAGTGAACAAAGGGTGGAGCCTCCTAGTATTTCAAGAAAATTATGAGCACATGTTGTATTAAAAAGCTTATATCGGGTGAAACATAAGTTTAAAAAAGTTTAATAGTTTAGAAAATGTTGTGTTTTTTAAATTAAAAAAAAAACAATTGTAACTATCTTAAATCTGTAGCAATTTTGCGACACAATTAGTAAAAATTAAATTCAAAGCTATTTATTTCATTAATGTACTTACAAAAAATCATAATTGAATGAAAGATTTCCTAGATTCAAGAAATAATTGCATCAAAAAATTAAAGCTTAGGAATCTTGAATCTTTAGACAGTAAAGAAAAAAAAGAAAAATTATTTTACTTATAAATAAAACTTATATTATTACAATAGTTCAAATTGAAAACATTTTTCTCTCACACGAATTCAGTTTTTTTTATAGTTAAAAAAATAAAATAAAATCTCAAATATCTATAAATTTTGGCATGTTTTTTAAACACTAATGTTACATTTTCTTTTGATAAAAAAACTTCATTCAACATTTTTTTTTAAACATGTAAAAAAACATTTAACATTTAAAAATTAAAATAATAACGAGCAATCGATTAGCGTTGCGGATAGCTTATTCTTCTTCCCTCAACTATGTATCCCGATAATATTTCGTCTTAAACATTATTTTTTAAAATTATAAAACCACAAAAAGGAATTAGCATTTAATAGAATTTCTAATTTTCAAGGAAAAGTTTTTAAGTGAAATAGAAAACATCCAAAGGTTAAGTTATAATGAGCATACTAATTGATTCAGTACTTGGGTTTCCCAATCAGTGCAAGTTTTAATAGGAATGTAAAGTAACTGCGGTCTTTCCTTCCTTTTATAGGAGGAAATGTAATAAGAACTTTATGCATATTGCCCCAACCAAGCGTTAACAAATGACCAAATGGTCGAGGCTAAGGTTAATATTAATAAAGTTTTTTTTTCCAAATAAATAAATAAAAAAAAAGTGGAAGAGAAGTGAGCTATTTTTTTTCTACCATCTAAACCGTATAAAATAAAATTATTTTCATGTGTCGGTAAAAGTTGCTACTATTGCGTCAAATGCATCGAAATATGCCCTATTCTGCATTTACAACTAATGAACTTTTAACAGATATTTATTACACATGTTGATTTTTGAGCAAGGCACTGCGTTATTTAAGCTAACATCTTTTATTTATATAAAGGCACAGAGCTTTGAATGCATGTTTCTGTATCCATCTGAGTTAATGTATTCAAATAGTATTTTTTTTTATCGTGAAAAATGTAAAACTTGGTCAGTATTCTTCGAGTGTTAAAAAAAAGAACGTTTATCAAAGTTTTAATTAATTAAAAATTAGTTAAAATTAAAAAAAAAAAACATTCTTTAAATGATAAAGGAAAATAGGCACGTTCTTATATGAATAACGTTTTGAGTCTGAAGTAGATAAAATGAATTTATTTTTTTCTGTTTTATTATTTCGCTTATTACTTTCCAGTCATACGGAAAATATCATTCTAAAAGCTTCAGAAAATTCTGTGTGATGACATTGAAAAATGAAACGTCACTTCTATAAAATCCCTAAAACATTAAATTTCTCTTTTCCTTTTAAATGTAGTACATAAAACGTATGAAATTCAAAGTCTTAGTTTAATGTAAATAAATTTAAGCATGAAGTTTGGTTTAATAATTTTTTTTTAAATAAAAGAAGGTTGCAATGTATATTTCATGTTAAGTAATCTATTTGTGAAAAATCATAACATTTAAATTAGATTTTTTGCTGTTTTTTTTTAAAATTTTATACTTATTGTAATCCTTTAGGAAAGGTAACAACCTTCACAATGTATCTGATCCTGAATTTACAGTTTTCGAAAAGCCTAAGCTCAACTGAAAAAGAAAAAAACTTTTTCTGCTTCTGCAATTTGTTATCCTAGAGTTTCTCTTAAAATTATAAATTACTGAACAAAATTTCCTTTTCAATTAAGATGCGTTACTTTTTTCTTTATTTCAATTAATTATTTAAAAATGCTAATATTTAATGAATTCTACGTAAAGGACTTCAAGAACAGATAATATCAATAACAAGATTAATATAGTTTTCTTAATGCTATGCATTTTACTTACAAAAAAAAAATAATTTCATGTGAAAATTTTAATGTTTTTTTTATTTTTATAATCAACTATTTAACTTAAATAAAGAAACAACAGCTAAGGAAGAAATAAATTTAAAATATGCTGATAGTTGAAAGATTTTAAAACAAGTAAGAACTTTTTGGAAAATATTTTCCAAGTGAACTAAAAATGATAAGTTGCTTTTATTTTTGGCAAAAATAACACAACTTATGTAGGTTTAAAGGTTTGGAAGGTTTACGGTCGGAATAGAAATTTATTACTAAAGCGATGAGCCCTAGGATTTTCATTTCAGATCTGACAAAAATAAAATTTTATATTGTTTATCTTAAATTAATTTTTAAAATTTTAGTACTATTGATTTATTTTTTCTTTTTAGTTTTATATCTTTTTGTTTCTTTCGGAACATAGTTAAAATTTGATCGGCTGTAAAATGTTAACAAATTTTGCTTACACAATTTAGGAAACAGTTGTAACTTGTGTAAGTTGTAACATAGTTAAAATTTGATCGGCTATAAAATGTTGACAAATTTTGCTTACACAATTTAGGAAACAGTTGTAACTTGTGTAAGTATTAACAGTTGTAACTTGTGTAAGTAAAGAACTTCAGCTGAAATTTGAGTACTTAAGCTAGAAGGAAAGTATTAGACATTTTGATAGCCTATTTGGTGATAAAATGATGAAAAATTCTGATTAAAGAGGTCAAAAAACAGTTGAAATTTGTATTGTCATACAGTATAAAGATAGAGATCAGTTTTGAATACTCTAACTTGACGAAAAGTGAGCAGAATTTTGATTAACAATAAATCTTATTTGGTGAAGAGTGCTTGTGGCTAGGAAAGGATTGAAACATGCATTGTAATTAA
The DNA here is from genome assembly GCF_982258835.1 of Parasteatoda tepidariorum. NCBI lineage: Eukaryota > Metazoa > Arthropoda > Arachnida > Araneae > Theridiidae > Parasteatoda > Parasteatoda tepidariorum. Next base: position 44,687,766 of record NC_141761.1, on the reverse strand, counting down.
GCAAAGATGTCCGGTAGATATCTTATTGCTCTAGCTAAGTGGGTAAAAAAAATTCTGAAATTTTAATTGCTAAGTTCTTATTAAAAATAAAAGAAAGCTAGTTTAAATAGATAAATTTAAATTACTGATCAATGACTGAAATTACTAAATTCAAGTATACTTTAAATTTGTTTTATGTACAGTTCGAAAAAAAAATTGATCCCCTTGAATAACTTTTGATCTAACTGATAGTATCTTTACATTCTAGGACTCAGTTTTAATAGTTCGAGTGGGTAACCTCAAATATGCTAATTAATTAGTGCAGACGATGTTTTAAGTTACGAAATCAGATTCAAAAACGTACTTTCACTGAATAACCATAACTTTTTTTTTTTAACGGGTTCGAATTTTTGACCACCAAACTCGAATAATTGATCTTTGCCCTTGAAAATGATCATGCAAAAATTAAATTTTAGTAAATATTTATTATTTTTTATTATTTAATTTCATATTAGTCGGAAAAAATTTTGAATTGTAAGCTATAAATTTTTTTACATAATTTTAAAGTACGTAATTTTACGTTGCAAAATACAAATTTGAGAGAAGTCGGTGGAATATCGGTTTCTGAGGATGCGACCAATTTCGTCAAAATTTTTTATTTTATCAGTAAAATTATTTAATATGATGTGAAAAAATTTATACTCACAGTTAAAAAAATTTTCGACTACTTTTAAACAAAGCAACGAAAAAAAATAAATATTATTAAAATTTATTTTTTATCATGGGGTTATCTTTGGAGAAACGAATTTTCTAATTGTGTGCAAAATTTTTGGAATTCACTAAAAAAGTTCTCCAGATATGACGAAGTACGCAAAAAGTAAAATTAGTATTAAAAGGAGGAAATTTTGAATTGCTTTCCTGACCAAACTATGGGGACCATATTTCCCAGATTACGGCTACTTCCTATATTTCTGGGGTCAGAAATCCGAATCCGTTGAAAAAAATGTATGTTTATTCGGAGAAAGTAAGTTTTTGTGTCTGATTTCATAACTTAAAATATCGTCTGCACTAATTAATTTTCGTATTTGAGGTTACCATTAAGATTGAGTTATAGAACACAAAGTTCCGATCATTAGATCAAAAGTTACTCTTAGTGGTCCGTTTTTTTTTTGCTCACTGTACATACATTTTTTTTTAATGTTTCAAATTTTTCTAATTGTCATTATCTTTATTTATTTGTCAGAAAGCTATAAATTCGACAACTTTTATTTTTAATGAAGAAATGCACTATTTTTTGAGAAACACGTTTTGTAATAGTTTCACTGACGCACATTCGTAAGGTATCTGTCCTTTTCTTTATCTATCTTTTGTAGGTATCAGCAATTATGTAAGAAGCACACTATTTGCTTTTCGAAGAGATTTATGTCTTGTTTTTAACATAGGTAATAAAAGTCAACACTTCAATAATGGATTTTTTTCTTACAAAAGAAATGTAAAGCTTATTGCTCAGTATAATATTCTAAGTCTCATACGATACCGTCAATTTCGGCTACTTTGCCTTCTTTCTTTTACGTTATTTTTTATACCTATGTATCTGTCGGACAATTTTTGGAACATCCTGTAAATTTTTTTTCAGGATAAAAATTATGGAACAACCTATATAATCATGAAATGATAAAGAGTTGATGTTTAATATTGAATATAAGTAGCAAAAACAGTACGTTTAGCATAATAATTATTTGTGGAAATTTTAACCCCGAAAATATTAAATTTGATTTAATTGATGATTTAGTTGAATTTTTTATGCTTATTCACTGAGTTTTTTATGCTTTTTTCTTTCAACTAGACTTTAAGTCCTCTATTAAATCCTGTAAACATTACATTAAATTCTATGTCTAGATTTTTTATTAAATTCTATCCTAGCTTGAAAACGTTTTTGCTTAAACTTTTAGAAAATTGCAGCTATATAGCGATGCAATGTGTTTACAAAATTCTTCTTTTTTTTAAAATCAAAGTTCGTATAATTATAGTAAGTCTAAGTTTCTATTTTAAGTTTATATTCATTTTATCAACTATAAGTTCAATATAACCGTTATCACTTCGAATTATCTTATTAATACTTCGTGAGGTATATTCCTTTAATTGATTCAAAAAACTACAATAATAACAAGAATTTAACTTGGAATAAAAATGTTTTTCTTGGATTTCTATTCTAAGAATAGTTGAGGGAAAAAGGAATCATTGATAAAAGACTACCTTTCAAAACCTGTCGTTTTTCTTTCCTAGAATCTCTAGCGAGGTGTTAGGAAAGGTCACAGGGATCATTATTTGTGGCATTTATCTGAGTGGGTAAAACTGTTGAAAAAATTTCAGGAAGTCGGGGTCTCCACTTAATGGGATCACTAAAGTGATAGGAGGTCCATGGTCACCATAGTGACGGGAGTCGCACTTCCGCCTGCCCACGATCTTTCTCTGGGTCCCAACTTCGAATTTGAGTTTGCCATAAGAGCAGCTAGTAGTTGACGATAATCTGTGCCCGCCTTTGCAGTGTTAGCGACATCCCCTGCTAGGAATTTTATCGCTACTTTATGCCAATCATCCATTTATTTTTATTCGAAAAATAATGTTGATAGGACTTGCAGTTACGACGTAATCTGTGCTTTGTTTGCTATTTTATTATAATGTAATAATATCTAGCCGCCCTTATGGACACCATAACTTATACCAGTTTAAACTTTTAAATAAGTTAATAAATTCTTTTAAATTAATAAAATTTCGAATTTTTTGTTTTTTAAAATCTGTTCGTTGAAAAACATTTTTTATTTTTTTAAAATCATTCTAAACAAATCTTATACTCTCGCTTTATAATATCTCAGTTAAGAAAATAATGATTAAAAACACATAAATTGCAAGAGAAATGCAATATGTATTAATAGAGTTAAAATGCCTATTACATCGATCAGTTAGATCAATAAAATTTATTGCTTTCGTGCCGAAGCAAATTGCTACTCTTCATAGAGTGGGTTCTGTGACTTTTCCCGACATATGTTTTTAGTTTTGATAATCATGGTCATTTAAATGAAGAATCAGAAAAAGCTCTCTCTTTGAATTGAAATTCACTAAACTGATGTTTATTTAAGGTTAAGTGCAACTGCCCAGTATACCATGTATCTTTTAAGTTTAAGTGCCACTGCCAGATATGCCATGCACTGATGTTTTTTTAAGATTAAGTGCCACCGGCCTGTATTCATTCATCAGATATGCCCTACAATGATGTTTTTTTAAGGTAAAGTGGTTAAGGTAAACCGGAGAGATGGAATTGGTTGAATAACATTAAAACTATCGTATGACCCCAGAATGATTCAAAAACAATATTGCTACTAAGACGAATTCATGCTCGGACTAACTAGTTTCTGTAAAATGGCGCTGTTGAAAGAAGTCGGCAGAATGGCAGTGAAGATATTTTACCAAAAATTAGTACAATGCTCACCGCCTAATGGAGGATCTTTCAAAACTGTGTCAATGTATTCCTTAAGAAAGTCCATGGAAATGTCTTATACAAATTTAAGGTGATCTGTAATTATAATTCTTAACCAATACTTTTGGAACTCTTATTGCAAATTAAGTCATCCGAGATTTATGATCTTATATTAATACACTACGTGCTAAAGATTAACAAACCCTGACGAATTACTATCAAAGCCAGTCAGGGAAATAGCGGATTGAAAGTAATCAAAATTAATTCGAAAGGTATCAACTAAAGGTAAAGAAACAAAGTCTTTTAGTTTAATTCGACAAATAAACTAGTTTTGTCTTAATTATCTCATTTTTTGCGACAGTTTTTTGCGACAGACATTTTTTGCGAACTCTATTTAATAGATAATTTTTTTTTTCATGTGTATTAATTTTAACTATTAAAGTATAATGATTTTGTTTTTTTTGTCAGACTTTATTAAGATTTTTGTGTTTTTTTCCTTATTTAAAAATAATTTGTTAGCCTTAACAAGTAGATTCTAATGGCTTTGACAGGGATTCTAATAATATATAATAAAAACAGTGATTACATTTGTTTTTATTTATTAACCATAAATGGTGATGGTAAAATTCAAAACTAAAATCTTTTTAAAATTTGTACTATAAGCTGAAGGATTCTTTACCAAACTTTTATGCACGAAAGCCATATCTCTGCCAAACAAATTTTTTCAACTATAGCAAATGAGAAGCCGTGGTTAAGGCATTCAACTGTCATTTCTAAAACGCTACAAAAAAGCTTTTAGTAAAAAGTTGGAGTTAGAGTTAAGGAGAACAGGAGAGATAAAATTTTGATTTATTAAAATAATGGAGGAAATTGTGTTGTCTACTTAGGTAGCCAATATCTTTTTCAACCTCTGGTCATGAGATAAATGGTATAGGCTTTTCAGCTGAAGTATATACTATACCCAGTTTCAAGGAGGTAAGCGGTTTCATTAAGGCTATAGAGTCTAAAAATATTTAAAAAATAATTGGCTGGAAAAAGCATGAATAGTGGTAAAAATATGAAATAAATAACGGGATAGCAAAAGCATGAATAAAATAAAATAAACACATAAAGAGATAAAAAAAAATAATAAAAGCAGACTATAAAATTAGAATAACAATTTTTAGAAGAACAGAGTTGTTGATTTTTTAGAGACTAGTTTTGTTTTGGAATTTGTGTTTTCTTATAACACGCTACGGGTTTTTCTAGTTTGTTTTATAAGATTATAAGTATCCCGTTACGGGTACTTCATATTTGTTACTATTTGTTTCTGTGAATAAAAGTTTTTTTTATAAAAAACTGAACTGTTATTTATATAGCTCATGATAATGCAAGGCGTTCACCACAAAAGTCTTTTAAAAAAGAGCAAAAGTGATTTAAGTTTAAAATCGAGAAAATTAAATTATCTGTGTTATATGAGAAAGTCAGTTAAAGGATTTGAGTTAACAAAAAATAAAACTTTTTTTTTTATTGAAGCGCAACATTTTGAGGTGAAAATATTTAAAGAATTCTTACTCAAAAACTATCACTGATGAAAAAAAAAATATCTGGAACAAAGTATGCTGTGAAAATACTATTTAACAAAAGTGAAAGTAAAGCTTTCATAGAATTATTTTTTTATTTAACAAGTATAAAAATTTTTTTCAATGTCTTATCAAGCAAATTCAGAATATTATTTATATCTTAACTCAGTCGAGTCTAGTAGACAGCTAATACTTCTAAACTTGAAAAGAAGTTTAAGTCGAGATCTTGAATAACTCTAATCCGAAATTTAGGGTTATATTATAATGAATCAATCATTGGAATGGTATCAGGAAAAAAAGGGCTAAATTCTCTTAAGTTGGATTCATTTAAAGTATAATCATTAAGATTCAAGTTAAATGAACACGAAAAAAAAATCCCAAAGAATCTCAGTAAAATATTTTATTGAACAAAAAAAAAATAGTGTTCTCAAAAAAGTAAGCATGTTTAAAATGTGTTTTTACTTTGATTTTGAAGATTAAGAGACGCTAGAACATTCTACAGTTAAAGCATTCGAAAAAAGCGAACAATTCGAGGAATTCAGCTTTGATGCACAGAAAAAAAAAAAGAAATTTATAAAGAATTTTTTTTTCTTTTTTTGTTTGAAAACTACTCTGGATTATTTTGTGGGAAATACTTATAAGCAGAACAGATACCGCTTAAACTATTCGATCCTTTTATTTCATTTGTAAGAGAATTATCGATTTTCTCAATTTAAATAAGAACTTATTCATTTATTCTAAAAAGAAAGCTATAGGTAATAAGATATATTTTCATTTAATTTGTCAGGAAACTATCGACTTTCGCAATTTTAATAAGAAGTTATTTATTCTTTCTAAAAAAAAATGCTATGGAAAATAAGGTATATTTGTTTTATTTTGTTCAATTTTATTTGAGTCAATATAAGTCTGCAAAAACAGCCATTTATTTTCACTCCGGCTTTGAAATTCATGTAACGAATATGTGTTAGAATGTTCCGCAATCTGTAGTTTTACAAGTTTTGTCAAGAATGAAGATATATACTGGAATCCCTATTGCGGAAAGGTAGTGTTATATAATAAGTCTGATTGACGGTTTAAACTTGTTTCTAAAAATCGTCTTTTTTCTCTTCTCTGCTTCCTTCAGCAAGTTGAACCCAACCCAGACGACGACGAAATTTCAGGTCAAAAATCGAGATAGACTTTTTTGGAGAATGTTTTGAACGAAACTGGTCCATAATTGGGTAAAATAAGTAGATAAACCTAAAAATTTTCCCATAGTTCGCTCGTTGGCTGGAACACTTCAATCAGCGTCTGTAATTTTATGCTGAAGACAATCTTGGAAATCTTGGTTATTTTTTGGTTTTGTTAATACAACAATGAGAAACTGTTTTAGTCATTAAATATTTATAGTGCATAGCTAACGCCTATCTTATTTTACCACGTTTATATCAACTTGCCTTCGTGTATGTCTGTTCGGGAGGAATTTTGTAATCGATTTTAAACTAACTTCCAGACTAGCTACAGACATCCAATTTGCCACATAGTTCAGAATTGGATGACAATACATGAAAATGAAGAGAAAAAAGACATACAAAGTAAAATAAAATTAAAATTAAAGAAAATTTAATATTTCCACAGTTGTCCTTTGTTGTCGATTCGATTATTTCAAATTAGTGTCACATGTCAGTTGATAAGTTTTGTGTACAGTGAGTGAAAAAATTGAGATTTTGGAAGTGAGTATAAAAGAAAATCGAAATAAAAATAATATTTTTAAAAACCACGTTTTTGTAGTGGAGAATAATAATTTAAAAAAAATTGAAAAACGTAAAACGTGGGGAGCATGAAATACATAACAATATATATACACATTTTCTTACTCATACACATGCACAACCATATACGCATCCACATTCAGATACAATTACGGATATACATACACATATTCTCATGACCACACTTACTGTTATGTATTTCATGCTCCCCGCGTTTTTCGTTTTTCAAATTTTTGTTTTTTAATTATTATTCTCCACTACAAAAACGTGGTTTTTAAAAATATTTTTTTTATTTTTTTTATTAAGTAATTCTTTTGTAACAGTTACTACTATTTAAAAGAAATATACAATTCTATAATTTAAATCGCAAATTCCAGCATATGTTATAACATTATCTACATAAAAAAATAGTTTCTGTGCATTGCATTACGTTTATATTACACGCTATAAAATGATTTAAAATTAACACATAAATACATGAACATTTGAATAATTTACACTATTGAGTTACACATTTCAGTCATTTCACAACACAGACATTTTAAACTTTGAGCTTGTGGACATTTGACTGAAAAAATTTTAAACTATAATTAGATGCACTTTATTCTAAATAAGAATACACTTCAATACCAGAAATTACATAATTCATAATATTACATATTATAAATTAAATTACATAACAAAATGTCATATTATATAAAACATTACAATTTTCTTAAATAGTAGTAACTTACACACATCAATCTAAGCCATAGTTGAGTTTCTCAAAAAATATTTTCCTTAGCAGTCACGGAAAACACTGAATTCGTAATCTTCTAAAATAAAAAAGAAAAATAAACTGGAATATTTCGTTTTTCTACAAATTATGATATTATTCTTTTTTTTAATGATTTATTAATTTTCTTAAAACAATTGTGATATAATTGAATGAAATATAATTGATTGAACATAGAATATCAATTTTGATGGAATAAAAATTTAAGTTGTTAAATCATATTTAATCAAACATTTTAGTCTTTTGTGTCTATTTTTGCGTTTATTTTTCGTAACTCAAAATACTGAGTAACCGTGATATCATTATGGGTTTTTCACATTTTATTTAGTTGAAAAAAATCTGAGAACAGAAAATTGTGCATTATGCTGAATTTTTTTAATAAAAATTTTTATGCTTAGTTTTTTTTTAAAAATCATCTGGGGTCTGTAAAATTTGGTGATAAAATATGATTCAATCGCATTATACCTTTCTTGAAAATAAAAAGAAAATTAAGGGGCCACTTTATTGGAATTGTAATTTTGAGCCCAATCCAGAAAACAAGGAAAGTTGTAGATCAAGTATTGGGAGAAATTTGCCTTCTTGAAGAACTTTTTTGTTGGAACTAACCCGCATTTGATTTACATGGAGAGGAAAACCACGAAAACCTCCCATGGTTAGCATGACTGCAAGGGGTCTCTAACCATGATCCGTCTACCACTGATAATATTTTTATGTCACCACTGTGGTTGGTGCGAGCCGGGTGCGGAATTCGTTACAACCAGCCATCGCTGGGATTCGAACCAGTCTCACTTCATTGGGAGGCGAATGCTCAATCCCTTGAGGCACTGCTATTATCAAATTAAAGGTACTACTTTTTTCTGGAAACTCTTAATCTGAAATTAAAAAAAATTAGAGGATTTTGCTTAAGAGTTATAAGTACCCTCCCAGGGGTATATCATGTGTGAATTTAGATTTTTGTATCCTTAGAGTACTTTGCGAGACATTTTATCTTTAATTTTGTTGATATATTTTGGACATCTTCCATATCTCTTATGGCAACATTGCATTTTACGAGCTGCGAAAGATATTGCCGAGTGGGAGACATTTTGAGTCGAAAATTAGTACCTAAGCGAAAAATGAGCAAAAACGTCATTAAAACACGACACATTACAAACGGGAAAAGTATGAAATCAAAAAAATCAAGCAAAAAAATAAAAAGAAAAAAGATAGAAGAAGAAAACCTGTTTACTTATTATTATTGTACAACATGAAAAATGTCCTTTAGAGGAAAATATGCGTTTTGCATAAACTTTTAGCTGAAAATAACGAATCAGAAATTTTTTTCTTCTGTTTAACATGTACTACTACTATTTCCCACAAAATCCTCATTTTTGGGACAATAAAAAATTACAAGCAAGGGAAACATGCTTTTATCGACAATGGGGTTGTCGCCAACATTTTGATTATCTTGGCGATCTTGGTGATATTTTTGGTTACAAAAGTCTTTCCGAAGTTTTGAGGCTCTATCTAGATGCATTAACTAGTATCTCAGAATTCTCAAGGAACTTTCCTCCTTCAAAAATAATACGTAATGGATCATTTTGTTTCTTATATATGTATGATTCCACCATTTTTTGTTTATACAGAACCACATAGTTTATTCTAAAGGCCTGGTTTCTTAGGACAAGTTGGCGTTGCAAAACGTCAGCTTCAAGCGAACGCTAACCTCTGCTTGGTTAATTTGTGAGTTTGACAGCATACGTCATCGAACTCTCAGCTTGAACGACAACTGCAGTCCAAATCAACAGCAGTTAGATTACAACGTGACGTTAACGACAGAAGCAATGGCGGACAACAGCCAACAGAGCACTGAAATCAGCCAAGATTTTGATTTTAACATTAAGCAGAGCTTCTTCTTCATTTAGCTAAGCTATAATGTGTTTTTTCTTGGACAAAGTCATTATTTTTTCTCTAAAGCACTGGTCGACAATAACAAAATCAATACTAATTTAAAATAAATATTTGTTTACGTTATTAACTCATGCGCAATGCGAGATAATGTCTGCGTTGGACCGACTGCTCAAGCTGAGCTAACAAAACAGCATTTTGTTGGCGTCAGGGTAACGTCAACTTAACGCTAACGCCCAGATAAGGCTCTTGTCCTAAGAAACCAGGTCTTAAAGGATAAAATATAAGTTGAAACTTGTTATACAGTGTGATTTCTGAGGGAAACTATAAGAGGTGGAGGAAGGCGGCTATTGGAAACGACATGAAATTTTATCAGACAAATAAACAGGTTTTTGATGGCTTTAATCTTAGCATCTCGACAGAGACAAGATTTCAACCTTATGTTTATTTTTTCTCATAGACTTTTGATGTCCTTTTTCTCTTGCTTAAATAATAATTATGTTTGAAATTTATTTATTATAATCTGTTAATTTTTAAGTAAGAATTTAAAATTTTTTTTTTATATAAACGGGGTGGTTTCCGAAGCGCGTTGTGTATTTTTTTTATTTATTTCGTGATCACTAATCGTATTCAGATAAACAATCACTTTTTTATACCATAATTTTTGGTGACGCTGTGATTTGAATTTATTTTTAAACTTTAAAATAAACCTCTTACCATTGTATGGACATTCCAAACCCAAGTTTAGGAAATAAATCCTGTTTTTTTTAGGTTCATGCAAATGAGGAAAATATTTTTCGGCATCCATTCCCATTACTGCGCACTTTGAAAAGTCTTTTTTGCAACATCTGTAGCAATCACCAGACAGGAAGCTCTGGAAATCTTTGCACTCAGCTCCAATGTACAAGCCCTGAGGATGGTTGATCGATACTTTAAAATACTGAATTGCTTGCAGATGTGAGCATAGTGGAGGGTATATGAATGAGGCCAAAGCTATTAAAACAAAATCGATGTGTTTTAATGGAATTATTGAAAAACTAAAACACAAAGAATGATTTATAAGCCAGTTCCTACGATAAAAAGAAAGATCAATACGGAAATGATTACGCACTGTGGCTGAGTGGTACAGCTTCGCGCTCCCGTGCCACAGGTCCTGGGTTCGATCCTTGGGCCGGGCAAGGTTAACTCAGTCTTTCATCCCTTCAGTGGGTCGATAAATGAGTACCAAGCATGCTTGGGAACTAAACACTGGGGGTTTCGTGTTTGGCTGACCATCTAACAGGAACATTTGCTCCTGCACCTCAGAGCCCAATTTCAAGAAAACTGAGATGGGCACAGTAGGCCCTGGCCCACTATGGGCTGTCGAGCCACTGAGTTTAGTTTAATACGGAAATGATAAGGGGAAAGTTGGGAGTTGTTCGAAAGTCGTGAATTAGGCCCAATATATTTTTTTTCCCAATTGGGTATAATATGAAAAAAAACACAACTACTTCGATTTAGTAGGAACAACATATGACGCAATGCTAAACGAATGGAATTTAGTTGTTGTTTATTTAGTTATTGTTATTAGTAGTTGTTGTTATTTGTTTTAGTTGTTGTTGTTTATTTAGTTGTATTTAGTTTCAATAACTTTTCTTTATAATGCAATAAAATCTGGCGAGCAGCTATTTAAACGATCGAACACTTCGTTTGTTTATTTGTGGCTTGAAGTTAGGTTCGCAGAAAATGCCGTTCATGGGTTAAATTTAGTAGGAACAACACAACCTGTGACGTAGGCTATATTATACCCAATTGTCCTTTTGTCATACAGGCATCTGAAGGGCATACTTGTTGGCCACTTTTTCAGTATTACCATTTTCAGTTAGACCAACGTTGCTCTCATAGGAAGGACAGATAGTACAGAGAATAAAAGAACATCCATTCTTTGCCCGGGATTCGAATTCAGAACCTTTCTGATGCAAGGCCAGTTTTTTGACCCCTACGCAGGCCGGTCGACTTGGACCCAATATTGAAATCTAAGGTTTTCCCCATCCCTCGAAGTGAGCTCCGAGGTGGACATAGGAGATTAAAAGGGAAAAAACTTATACTTTCTAGACAAATGAGGTATTGATTCCATTGTATTGTTTTGCGCTAATTCGAATGTCACCGGAGGCAAGATAAAAGACTAATAATTTAAAAGTTTTTGGAGTTTTGTATGAAAAAAGGCATAAATAAAAAAATTATAATTTTAATACTTGAAACTCATAATTTCTAAACCAGGGGGGAAAATTTTCCCTCGCCAGCTCTCCATCGGCAGTTAAATAATTATGACTGTAAATTAAATCTCTTAAAATGTTAAGTTTTAAATTAAACAATGTAGATTAGAATATTATTGTCTGTACCCATCGGTGTTGGAAATCGTTCTGAAATCAAGTGGCAGTAATTTTCTTCTATTTAGTACAAAAAACACTGGTTTATCCACTTTTCGCCATCAAAACTATTATTTCTGGTAGCATTAAAGTCTTAGGACAACCTTATTTTGATGTAATATTATTATTATGGCAATAAATATGTTCCTATATTCTTTTATTATTTCAGTAATCTGCTAACATTTGAAATTTTTTTAATATTTTTTATAAATGCTATAAAATAGAGGCGAAATTTTTTTTTGTATGGCCTAATATCTTAACCCCTTCCGGCGGGATGAGGTTTCGCCCTCTATTTCTCGCTCCCGTGATATTGACGGGCTGGAGTGTTCAGTAGTAACGCACCAATAAGAATAAAACTATTTCATTTCTTTTGCCCGGAAAAAAATTTATTTCACATTTTACACACCAGACGGCAGTACCAGGATATTTTTAAGGTAATTGTAGATAGTTAGTTTATTTTAATCTAGATGTTAGCACTAATCAAATGCGTAATACAAACACAAAAGCCAAAAAAAAATAGGCACCTTTATGACCGTTTTCTTGAAAATTAACCGATCGTTAAGGGGCTAAGAAACAAAATTTCCGGACCTAAAGACTAGTTCTAAACTGTTATAAACTAGTACTGTTCTCATCGACTTGGTTTTGGTCTAATAATTGAGATTAAAAGTTACATATGTATACTATTCTTTTCTGTATTGCTTCGCTTGCTACAAAGCAGTATCAGGGGGTAGATACTTATATGAACAAAATTGTCATTTTTATGCATAAATTCTTTGATAATTTTTGAATTATTTAGTCTCATTGAATTTATTTTTATCACATTCAATCCCTCTTAAAAATTACATAAGAAAGTAGGAAATAAATCTTAAAAAATATTAAGAAATAATACCTCGTATGCCTAGATAGGTGTTTCAAATGTGTAAATAAGTATAATAAAAAAATTTCACTTTTTATTATACTTCGGTCCTACTCAATCTCTTACACTCTCTTAATTATTAGCCCTAACGACTTAATTTTGGTGCCAATTAATTCAGCTGAAAAAAAAACACACAAGGAAAAAAAATCTCACATATCTAGAGATATTAATATTTAAGTTTCCCATTGTATAGACACCCAATAACCCTCAGGAAATTCAAGACAGTGGTTGGTTTCGAACTTTTGATATCCATATTTGGCCAAAACCACCCCTTTTAGAACAATTTTCAGTTTATCCACAAAATATTTCCGTATTCCACTATTTAGGAACTAGCTTCTAATTAGTCGAACTAGTTAATACATATTAGATACATACTGGAGAAAATTTCAAAATAAAATCAGATTTCCTTCATTTAAAATATGTGATTGCTGAAGGAAGGCACCAAAGCAACCAGAAAAATATAGTTGGAACTTACGAACATGTATACATATCAATCATTAAAAGGTTACTTGAATCAAATTTCTAACATTCCTTGTAATTTTTTTTGTCATGCTAACTAACAGGGGAAACATAGGTTAACCTAATTATATTTTTATTCAGACAATCGCTTTGTAAAGGCATACAAAAAAAAATCCTATCAATATATTGGACGATAAATATCAGGATATAATTGTTACCAAAATTGAAAGGTTTTAAATAATTTTAAAACTTTTTCGAAGTTTAACGCTTCTTAAAGTTCTTTTTATAACCTTAAAATTAAAACTTCAACCAACAACTTTCGTGGCTTCCCTGATTTTCATTGCTATCCGTTCAGACAGTTTTACATCGAGTTAGATATCCTTGTGCATCACTGTGTTGACAGTGCAGTTACCCTCTTGTGTCATTCTTTAATAAATTCTAAAAAAGTCACTAAAAACAAAAAATAGAGTGCTTGCACAGTTTTACAGGACTAAAACGTTTTTTAGGACTCGTTGATGTCTAAATGAGACTCACTTGCTAGGTTATAAAAGTGAACTCCATGCAGCAAAATTACTTGATACGCTTACCATCACAATCAACTGAATTTTTCTAATGGCAAATAAATATTAAACTATGCAAAGCAAAAAAATCCTATTTAACCTGATCAAAATAAACTAGAATTGAGCTAAATTAAAAATATCTAACGTTACAGATTTTCAAGGCAAAGTATTCAAACAGAATTGTATTGAATAATCCACAGATGAGAGCTAGAAAATTAAAAAAGAAAAAAAGCATGTAAGTGACGCATGAACTCTGTTAATTCCATTACTTACCGTAAAAAAAATCTCCTTTTAATAAAGATGTCACTGCGTAAGAGTAGCAAGATATTTGAAAAGCACCTCCATTTGGGTAAAAATCAGCATGTCCAAAAGTATTGAATAATCCTAAGCTGACAGCTGGAAAAAAATACATGAATTTATGACAAAAAAAAATAAATTCAAAGAGTATCTGGTACAATAACGTAATACATCTTGGCAAAAATAACACAGGAAGAAAGAAAGAAAATAACTATTTTCTTTTCTTTTTTTATACAATATAACAAAAATATAATTATCTTACTGTGAGAATTCAGAGTACAAATAGTTTCGAAAGATAAATCATGTCCTAAAACGTATATTAGTAGCATAATATAAATATTGAGTTAGGTGTTACTTATTTCATAAACTTTAAAAAATTTTTTGAGCTTAACTCATTTAATAGCAAGGATTTTTTAAAATGAAATATATAAGCAGGTTAAAAAAACTGCTGATAGATTTCAAATAGAAAGTGGTGATAATTGAAGAAGTTATGGGAAAAATATACTTGAGGGTGCCCCTTGGCGAAATTGGCGACTTATGTTTGGCGCTATTCCTGTTTGCGCGGAACACCGTGGTAACAGGAATGACAGCCAGAATGATATTTCTATAAAACATTGGAAAATTTCATCAAAACATCGGCCAAAACTTGCAATGAACCTAATATAAGCAAAATTAATAAAACTAAGGATTTTGAATCGAAGCAAAAATTATTGGGGTAGGCCCAGCAAGAAAAGGAAAAAAAAAACTCATTTCTTCATTAAGCTTGAATATTCTCAGATTTAGGTGCACAGAATTATCTAATAACAGTTAGATACTTTCTAAATTTATCATGAATAGAATTTGTGTTCATTCATGGCCACATAAATTCATGGCGACATTCATTCATGGCGACGAAATATGAATCGAAAATGGCGTCTGTAATACCGGACTAGCGGTGACATTTTTTTCTTAAATCCCTTTTTATGACTGCCCACATACCTTCGATCTTATTGACCAGATTCAAAAGTAACCTTACCAGCCGGTATCCAACTTAGAACTAACGAACGTCTGAAATTACATATACAGATTAACATTTCAAAATATCGCTAAAATCTAAACCAATCAGAATCACGATTGGGTTTCAACATCGCCCAGCTTGGCGATCAACCGCGATCACAACTTGGCGAGAATCAAGGGGCACCCTCAAATATTCTCTACCCGAAGTTATCAGTGATCGAGAGGTTATTGGCCTAACAAAATTAAAACTTGTATAACAGATAGTATGTAATGTTTCTCGAAATTAAATTAAATACTAAAAATATAAATAAAGTTATCGTAAGTGTAATGGTCACTGCATTTCTGAATAAATATGCTGACTGGTTTTCAATTGGTTGACTATGATTGAAGAAATAAATGATCGAGTGCCTGGTCTAACAAAATGGCAGCTTGAAAAAAAATGCTTTAATAGTAAAGATTTTAAAATTTAATTTGACAAAAAATCTAAATACAAATAAAGTAATTTCACGTGCAACGGATACTGCATTAATTAAGATAACTTACTGATAGGTTTTCAATTTATATTGATGATTGAAGAAATTATCGTGTCCACTGATGTCGGACTAACAAAATGGCAGCTTATAGAGAAAAAAAATGATTCCTTAAAAGTAAGGATTTTATTATTTAATTAAGCAAATATTCTAAGTACAAATAAATTAATTTTTCGTGCAACGAAGATTTTGTATTTTTACTCCACATTCCGCACTCTTTCGTTGAAGGGATTGCGAATGGTAAAAGACACATGAGCCAGTGAAAAATATATTACTTACGTTAAAATAAATAAGAGTTTGCGAAAACCCCTAAGTTGAAATAGTTGTATAGTTGAACATTGCGAAAACCCCTAAGTTAAAATAGTTGTATAGTTGAGTATCATCTCAACTATACAAACTCACAACCTATCGACCTTAAAATAAAAACAAACTTTTAAAATGGACATAGATATTGTGGAAGTTGAACTTCTTCCAACATGAATAGTATAATTAAAATAAAATACATTCTATTTTAAAATAATGAAAAAATATCTTGTTCCTTATGATTTTAATTCAATTATACAATCATAATTTTAAGTAAAAACAAATCATTTTTTCATAATATCAATTAATTGTTGTAAAATCACAGGATTCATTTTAATATTTAGAAATAAGGAATCCCCCATCTTCATTTTGTGTTGACGTTCTTCTTGATCTAAATATGAAATGCCCATGTTGTTAATTCGAAGGTAAGCTTTAACAGAAGGTGACATTCAACTGCTACGAACAGCGTACTTTTAGCTCTGTAAAACCTGTAAATAAGTTTTATTCCAGATTTTAAGTTTACACTGGTACTTTCCGGGTTTTCATGAAAGTCAAAATACAAGTTTCTATACAATAGCTTTAAGATTTGTTTTTTTTTATTTCCTATGCACAATCAGTCTTTCCGATGAGCAGATCTAGTGCGTTCTCCAGAAGTGGTATCCATTCTTTCAGGACCACCACAATGGGTGAGATACCGGTGGCCATGTTAATTTGGACGTCTAGTTTCTGCCACACTAGATGGCAGCACCGAGACTCTATTTGGATGCTAAAGTTCACTAGGAATTTAATTTTGCCGGAAATGCCAAGAGCCAATAAGGCACGCCAGGGATCTTTTACATGCCACATAATCATACGACATGGCCGCTAAGGATTTTCTGCATCCGGAAAATCCGGCCGGGGATCGATCCCGCAGACTTGGGCTCAGAAGGCCGACGACAAACCAACTCCGCCACCCAGACACATAGCTTTAATATAAAGTAAGAATTATTAAACTTATACAATTTTTGTCACTTACGGAAGCATCTTCCTGCGTCCCCATGAATGGCGTCAGTAAATTGAGCATATTCGGCTCTGAATTTTCTTGCAGGATCACCATCTTTGATAGGAACAATAGCTGGGTCCAAGACTGTTGTTACATAAAAAATATATGAGTTAAATTTTATCTCAAAAAAATTTGTTTAAATTAGTAAAATGTTTTTCTGTTTTGAAGAACTTATTGTAAGATCATAAAATTTCTCAAATGGATTCTGTACCCTTGGATCGGCAACAATATCAATAATCTTCTATTCATTTTCGTCAATCACTATTGCTTCTCCTACCGAATGCACTTCCGAAGACATGTGATAAGATAGTAGCAGACAAAAAATTAAATAAATAATTGCATTAATTTATTATTTAAAATAATAAAAATGGTGTTTTCTAAAAACAACATCAATAACGAGGACTAAATTAGACAATAGTAAGTAAATATAAAACTCAAAACTAATGACACAGTTTAGAGTAAGCGTATTTACACAGGAAAATTGGAGAAAATTATTACTGTTAACAATAAAAAAATACCAAATTAAAATCAACGTAGAAAAATCACGCACACCATACACGCATGTATGTCCATGCATATATACTATACTTACATAAATGTATGCATACAGATACGTGTACATATGCATGAAAACACTTTCACAGGCAATTTAGTCTCTAATAAATCCTTATGTCCCCTCTGCGATTTTCTTTGATTGCTATCTTTTCACAGAACATGAAGTCGATCTGTCACAGAAACTGGAATCAATAAATCTCTCTTCAAGATCTAATTTTTTTTGTCGTATGCCTGTTTAGGCAGTGGGGGTGCGATTGTACCTGTTTTTCAGTGGCGCCATCTATGACCAGGAATTCGAGTTCTGCCACGCCATTCACACAACCACAACCCGTTTATAGGGCGGGTCACATTCACACACAAAGGAGAAAGGACATAGAACACACACAGAGAGAAAGAAACATCCTTGCCTTGCCCGGGATTCGAACCCAGGACCTTTCTGATGCAAGGACAGTTCCTTGCCCCCTACACAGACCGGTCGGCAAGATCTACTTTTAAGTTGGCCGATAGCTTTTTCCTAGCTATCTCTACCAGGAGAAAAACTTTTAATTAACTCCCCTGTAATGATAGATACGAAAATCTTCATTGAAAATTGGAAGGATAGTTTTAGGATAACGTAACAACGAAAACCTTGACAAAGCATTTTCAAAAATACGGAATCTTCTTTCTCAGAACTTGCAAATTTTATAAGTTTCTGTCCTAAAAGACGCCAACGATTAATATACGTTTCCGATTCATCAAATTCAGACTTCAGCCTCGCATGTTGCTTCATCAACTTCACTAGCATTAAGATTATCTCAGAGTTTCATTTCAGTGTTTATTAATAAGTTCGCTTTTTATTCCAATGAATTTAATTTTCATTAACTTGTCATTGCAGTTTAAACTAGACTCTTCTTTATCATAATCACTACAAGCCTTAGAGAATAATTTTCGTTATTGTGTTCGAGCTTTCTTTAACTCGTCAATATTTTCAGATTGTCAATTTGGTATATTGGCTCAAACGAAGCGTCTCATATAAATGATAATAGTATATTACTGATTCATCACGTTAAACTCGAAAAATACTTGAACTTAGTGGAATAATATGAGTGGAACAATTTAGACTCAACATTGGAGCTGTAAGAACACCCAAAAATAATTATGCTATTGGAACAAAAAATGAACTGAAGCAAATCGTTTGCTCTTGAAGCAGCATGACATCACTCATCATATTCTGCATAAATTGTTCCTATTATTTCCGAACTCTAAGTTTGTTTTTACTACAACTTTAATTCTTGCATTTTAGAATTGCATTTTAATATTGTTCTTTTATTTTTATCCTTGCGTTTTTGCATCGTAAATATTTGATGCCGCATTTAAAGTAAACGAGTTATGTATAATTGTAAATAAATGTAAATAGTAATTATTTAATGTGTTTATTCTTCAAACCATTCATTACGCTTCACTCTTACGTGAAAAGTAAATATTGTTTACCCAAACCTAGAAAAAAAAGGTTGAAATTTCTATCATCAACTTTCTTTCGTAATTCAGGTATTGCTTTTCTTGTTCCTTT
The DNA here is from genome assembly GCF_982258835.1 of Parasteatoda tepidariorum. NCBI lineage: Eukaryota > Metazoa > Arthropoda > Arachnida > Araneae > Theridiidae > Parasteatoda > Parasteatoda tepidariorum. Next base: position 44,668,719 of record NC_141761.1, on the reverse strand, counting down.
TATTTTGTTTTTGTGCCATAAGCATCGTCAATATTTGATGCCAAATTTAAATAAACAGCATTATGTATAAAATCTAAACAGTATTTATTTAATGTGTTGATTCCTCAAGCAAACATTTCGCTTTCATCTTACGTCCAATTTTCGACTATTGAAACATTCTAAGGTTCACCTTTTCACCTCATTTCGTAGACGTCTTCTAAGGTTCACCTTGTGTTTTATCCACATTATGTGCACCATAGTTATCTGTAGGGTGTCTGTACTTACTCCATTGTGGATTAACCATAAATAAGCTATAGGAAAACTTCTAGTAGAAATTGATATTCGTTACGATGCGTCTAATGAATCATGTGGACTAAGGCTCCTATACTATCAGGTCTAATTCAGGGGCTCTAATGTGGACGAATTCCAGCTGTCTATCTTTACGAAAATGTAAGGTATTTTTGATGTTGTTTTGAGGTGTGAAGGTAATTTTGAGGTATACATGAGGTGTATTTAAGATTGGTAAGAAAACAATCAGAAAAATTATACCTCATAAAGGTTGCAATTGAGGTGTACGAGAATGTTTTACGTACACTTAGCTTATTTTCAGGTTGTTTAAAATTCACTTCAAATCAATCAGATTGATGAGGTGATTTCTTTGGTATACCAAGTTGCTTACCTGACACTTGTAAGATAAGAGGTATTTATGAGGTATAAAATTTTTTTGAATCTTATTTCAACTAAAGAGAACCAGGTATTTATTGAGGTATATGAAAGATCCAGAATAACCTGAAGTGTTAAGTTAACCTTTGGTTGTTCAATAAATACTTCCACAGGCGTAAAAATATATACTTCAGGTTGATAAGAAATAACTTAAGGTTGAAAACGAAATATCTTAAAGTTGTAAGTATCTACCTATCCACTGATATAAGATGAAACACCTCAGGTTGATACATAAATTCACCCCAAAATTTACCTTTATTATACCTCTGGAGGTATATTTAAGGTAAAATTTGGGGTATTCATTTGCACTCTACTCAACCTAACGACTTATTCATATAACAACCCCATTTATACCTTTGAAAAATGCCTCATTTTTACCTCAATTTTTCCGTAAGGACACTAGATGAATTGTGTTGTATGGATATACCTACGTACTAGGCTGATTAACAGACATCATTCAAAATTATTTTATTTGTACTGTATTTGCCCACTTGTAATATACACTATCGTACAATAATGGAAGAGAGACTTTCAGTTTTGGATATTTTTTGAAAATTTCTCAAGAAATACTTTAGAAATTGTTTAGTCCATGCTATTTAAAGCTTTCAGAGGTTTGATTGAATGTCATTAGTTTAAGAAAGAAAACAAGTAATTTTGAAGATTTCTATGGCAATAAGGTTGTATAGATTACTTTGATTGTTATTTGGGATAACTATTATAAAATTTCGTAAACCTTAAATATTTATAAATATACGGAAATTTCTTTTAAAGAGATTAATTTTACGTTTTTTTATGGCTCTTATGCAAATGAAATTATGCAAAATTTTTGGAGTGATTTGAAATTAATTATAAAATTACTGTTTTAAAATTTGTAAAAAATTCGCTAAAAACTGCTCGAAATATGAGTATTTAAAGTAGTACAGCACATGTAAAAATCAAAATGTTTTTTCCACAGCTTTGCTGCGAATCGCATTTGTCAACAAATGAAAAAAGTCTGATTTGAATATCTTTTTTAAAAAGTTTCAAACAATTTTCTAAGTAGTTTTGGTACTTTTTAAAAGAGAGCTTTAAACAATAAGAGGTTTTCTACAAATTTCATTTCGTATTTTAAAACAAGAATTATTGAAACCCGACATTGTGTGCGATAATTTTAACATATCATCATTCGTTATTAAATTTTATTTCATAATGCAAAATTAAATTTGGGGAAAATTCTTAATTATAATGTTATTTCAATTCGACTTTTAATGAAGTTTAAACTTCATTCTTTAAAATGATCTAACTCACGAAGGGTTTCTTGAAGAACATGTTAAGCATTTACATTTGGTATTTAGAATCAGCTTCAAAAAGTAAAGAGACACCACAAAAGCTGATGAAAAGACCGTCGTACTTTCACTTACAAGTCAGTCTTCGGATTTTATTTTGTGGTTCTCTTTCGAATATATATCTTGCAGCTTCGTTTATTATATAAGCTCCATAGCTATGGCCAATAAAATGAAATCGATTGCCATTCATCATGTTCGTTTGTTTCTGTAAAATTAAGCATACATATTTAAGGAATTATTATGGCAATGAATAACATTATTTTTAAATTATATTGTACAGCTACCTACTTTTAAATTTTTTGTTTCAAAAAATTCTTTCCAGCATGGGGAAATTTTTCCAGTAACAAATTGTTTTTGTAGAGTAAAGCATAGTTTGTCTATAGATAAAACTGGCCTTGCAACGAGGGCTGAAACTGGCTGCTGCTATGGAAACAAGAAATAGCGAATTACAGATTCCCTTTCTCTCACCAACTCGAGCCAAAACCTGTCTTAAATAAAGACCCAACGTCCCTTCTTTATACACTGCTGGCCACCCAAATTTCAACACCAAAAAAGGCAAGATATATCACAACAAAATTTATTTTGTAGATAACATGTTGACCAAGTATCAAATAATTAAATTTATAGACTTTCGTGAAGTGTGGTTCTTGTAAAAATCAGTAGCCAGAGTAGTCGCCATTGTAGGAGATCACCGCTGCCACACGCCTCGGCATGGATTCAAAAAGACTTTGGATGTGTTCTTGGGGTACAGCAAACCTAGCAGCTTCCACGCGTTGCCAAAGTTGATCTGGTGTGGCAGCTGGGGATGTAATCTGGGTCAATCATTGAGCAGTTATGGACCACGTGTTTTCTATCGGCGAAAGATCCGGAGAGCGAGCTGGCCATAGAAGCAATTCAATCTGGCGATTGACGAAGTATCCTTGGACAATGCGTGCCACGTGTGGTCGTGCATTATACTGTCCAAATATGGCTGTGGGCAAGCTCTGATGGTAAGGAAGGACAACTGGCTCCAGCACCTCGGAGATGTAGCGATGGCTGTTTAAAGTACCGGCAATGTGTACTAAAGAAGTGCGAGAGGGATATCCAATACCGTCTCATACCATAATACCCGGTGCAGGACCAGTGTGGGGTGCATAACGCAGCTGTTCAGCATCCTCTCTCCACGGTGTCTCCAAACTCGAATGCGACCATCGTGGTGTTGCAGACAGAAGCGTGACTCGTCAGTAAAGGTAATTTCAGTCCATTCTGTCTTCCACATCCTTCTTTCATCGCACCATTGGGGGCGGAGACGTCTACACTCTAAAAACTGTACCTCTGATTTCAGAGGCACAGGCTAAATGTACCGTGTATTTTCTCGCGTAAGAGGCACATAACTAATGTGCCTTTAAAAATGAGAGGCACCACGAGAAATTAAAGGCACCAAAGCAAACGCCAGTCAATGCGCGGTACGAAAAGACTTTCGTGCCTCTCAAATTCGCTTCATTTCTTTTTCTTCGGTACGATCATGTAACGGAGAACAAGCGCATGCGCACATCAGTGAAAAATTTTATGACGAAATACGTTTTCTGTCCCCTCGCATCCACGCTACCGATGGAAGAAGTTTTCTACAAATGTGTTCTATTGATGTTATAAAAATGCTTGAATTTGGTAAGTTTAATACTTATATCTTATTTTTATATTAATTCCTAAGTAACGACGGCATCTTTTTTATTAATACATTTCAATTTTTATTAGTGAATTATTAATGCTACAAATCTTATAAAAATGTTTAAGCGAGAGAGCTAACCCTAGTTATGTTTACAGTTCTGTTGTAGTTGTATTATTTATGTTTTATCATTATAATATTAAGAGGAATGTTTTTAAAGTGCCCTATATTTGTTCTGTAGTGTTTGATTATAATTTTGTATGAGGTTTTCAATGTGGCGATTGCTATGAATAAGAAATCATTGTTATTTGAAATACCAATTTGCTTTTTTGTTTATCTTAGTTTACATTCGAGAGCTATCACAGAAATTTTCTCACAGAATGATTGAATAATTTAAAAAACAACGAATGTTTTCGAATTTTTATTATAATTATGAAAAGTATACTTTCAATCATTAGCTATTTTAGAAAACAATTGACATTGATATCTAATTATAATTATTTCAAACTGTTACTAAACTTACAGTTGATATAAACCTGAAGAAAAAAATAAGATTATGCTTTATTTATATTTTAAATATGGTGTAAGCATGGGAGAAAAAGGCAATCTTCTAATGATTTATAAATTTTTAATTAGTTATTATTTTTTTTGAAAAAGTAATGTTTAAAAATGTTTTATTCTAACATCACAGCTTTCAGTGTATAATTTCAAATTTTAGTTTTGAATTTATGACTCAAAATAGATAACATGGGATATATAATTATTTACGACTGTGAAACTCCTTTTAAAAATTTTAACATTTCAAATTGAAATTTAATTTATTTGATTTTTAAAAAGGATTAATAGCTTGCTCCAAGGTGCTCTTGTGGCGCAGCTGGTTAAATTATCTTTCACACTGCTTATTAGAGAACTAGGGTAATGAGTTAGATCCTGGCAATATATAAAACAACTGGCGTGTATACTTTGCATATAAATTCTGCCACAACTGAAAGTTCTCTCATTGGTTATCATGCAGAAGATTCAAACGAGCTAGCTCAAGCGGAGTCCACTTTATCTGACCAGTATCAAAATTACATGGCATTTTAACCATGGCCGTTAAAAAGTAAAGCCCTAGAAATAGGATTTTTGGTCATGGTTGAGTGATGGGCGGTGATGAGTACCTTGCTCTTTGTTTAAAATAATATAATGCCAAGTACTTAACAGCTTGAACTTTTTAAAAAATATTAAAGTATTGTTAACTAGAGCAGTTTAATTACATAATTTTGATATCAATAACTATATATAAAATATAAAAAAATTATTTGCATAACATTCATTGGATCACAAATGGATTAGATATGCAGAATCGCTGTTGTGTCACTGGCATTTTCCAAGATAAATTCTTAATGCTTTATCGATATATACTGAATAATTTATTAAAAAAATATTTGGTACTTCATATTCAATGCTCAACACTTTATACTCCATGCTTTCTTGCTACGAAAAGCTACCTAGTAAAACTTTCTAATTCAGCATCAGTGATAATAATTTTTAAGAAACTTTTTTTTTTTATTGTTATTGCTACCTTACCTGTGTTACTTAGAATAACATTATCAAAAAACTTTTATTAATCTATAACTAATGCTTTTCCTGAACTGTAGTAAAAAAAATATGAAGCGAAGCAATTTTGATAACAATATTTAGAAAGAAAATATATTGATTGTAAGGATTGATATGTGTATAAACTTGATACAGTGAAATTTTTTTTTTTTTTTTGCTCTCTGAAAGGCAATTTAATGTTTGTGTAATCTAAATTTATATTATTAGTATAACTAAATGATTAATAGTTTTTTTTGCTGTTACTTTCTGTCTTGACTGTGTTCCAGTAAATGCAAAAAAAATGTTTTTAACTATTAAATATTTCTATAAATAATAATTATTTTTATAAATAATTACTTTTCAATTTACATTTGAATTTTCTTTGTTGACTCCAATTTTGTTTTGTGTTAAAAACAATCCTTGCACTTTCTTATGTATTTAAGCTTAGATAGATTTACACTTTTTTTTTCTTCAACATGTTGAATGCCACACTAATTTTACATGGATTGCCTGTCTGGCCAAATGATTTTTTCAGTATATAATTCCATTTTAGTAATAATAATAATATTAAAAAAATTTAGAGCATTAAAAATTTGTTCGAATTATGTGTTTCGAATAATCTAGGTTTCGCCGTTCATCGGTGACCCCAGTGGCACTACGAAAAAACTCAGCACCAGTCACCGGTGACCCCTATGGCATTCAACGTGTTAAATTAGTTCAATAATATTATATATAAAAATTATTTTAGCTAAACCTATTCTTAATGTAATAAAATCTTCATGAATGTATTTGTGTACATTGTGATAGAAACTTTTAACTACTTATTCAAATAAAATACTCTTACATTGATAAGTCCTGTTTTAAATGTTCTAGCCGAGCTGAATGCATGATAAAACACTTACACGGAGAGGAAAACCACTAAGCCTGCTACAGTTAGTCTGGCGTCCAGGGGACTCAAACCCATGATCCAACTACCTCTGAGGGTATTTTACATCAGCACTGTGGTCAATGCTAAACTATAAATAATGTGGATGCTGTGGGAAGGATTTGATCAGGCCTCCTCTGCAAATGCTTTGCCCATGTACCTCCCCCGGCAAAGTGTTTAACTTGAGCATTTTTTCTTCCGGATACAACCTTTAAATGTCCGTTGCTATTTCTCCGAATTATTGTGATTCTGTATTAATAACTAGTGAAAACTAAAAGAAAGAAAAATGTGTGTCATTTGATTTTTTTCAAAATTTGGAAAATGTTTTAATAAAATTTCTCTGTGAAACATGTGGACTTTTTTTTATAAGAGTCTGCATTAAACAAATCTTACCATCTCCAAGTAAAATTGACTTACAGTTGTTCCACTCTGTAAAGCAAATTTATCTATATGTTATCACCTTTTACTATGATATTTTATTTTCTCATTATAGTGCTAATTTTTTTTAATTTTGTTTTATTTTAAACTATAATTTTTGTAAATTTGGTTTAGGCTATTCTCACTGGTTAAATTACTCATTGTATTAAGTATGTTTACCATTATAATTTTTCCTCCGGTGTTGTGTTTTCTTTTTTTACCTGCACTTTTTCTTTATTGACCTTTAATTATGATATTACTATATATATATACATAGCCTATACTAAGTATTTCAAATTATTTGCCAGATTTTAAAATTCTTAGCCAAAGGAAAATGTTAGAAATTTTTTATGATAGATTTTTTCTGTAGGAAACTTTTAAACATAATACAAATTTATTATAAATTAATAATTTTATAAAAATGCAAATAGAAATTTAGAGTCATTTTGCTGTTGGGGAGGAGTAAACGTGCAATGAATGGGGGAGAGATTGAAAAATGCAGATGTTTTATCGTGTTTGAGGGGAGGAAATAAACATAGATTGAGGTTTATTTTTGGCAACGTATTAGATTAGTGTAGTAATATAAAGATAAACCTGAATCGACGCTATGTTCTGCGTTATTAAATTAGTGCATATATTATTGTCATGAAAAAATATTTTTTCTGCTAAAATAATCTGCATCTTGTTTTTCGTTTGAAAACAGCTTTCGCCAATACTTTCCCCCAAAAGGGAACAAGGTCTTTTTTCTTCAATTGTAAACTAGCCATTGTACATTTTCTCTATGGATTAGTTTTATTTTGTACATTAGATTGTTGTAATCAAGTTTAAGTTAAAATAATTTTTATTTTAATAATATTTTTAAAACAAATGCATGTTTAATGATTGGGGATAAAAATGCGAAATTTCACGATTTTTAAAATACTATAAAAAATAAAAATTCTGAAACAAGCTTTCAAAAAACATATATTCAGAGCTCAAATAAAATTGTCAATTAAATAATATTAAGTACAGTTAGTTCTAAAAAAATTGAAAGCTAATGTTCCCAAAATAGGAATGATGGCGCCTAATGGGTTAATATGCTTCGCCAAAATCAGGCTTTTAAAAAAAAATTCATTTCAGTAGAAAGAAATCTTTGATTTTACACTTGTAAAGTCATTTGATTAAACATATTTGATGTTATAAAACATACAAATTGTTCAAAATCTACATCTATAATTTTAAAATATTGTGAAAGTTCTATATTTTTCCATATTTGTGTGCAACTGTTACTAAATTATGTAATATTGTTCTTTATGTGTGAAAATAAAAGATATTAGATTTCATGATATTTAGTGTTTAATTTTGATTCTTATAAAGCTATTTTATTAAATCTCTAAATATTTAAAAAATATCTAAATTTATAAGAAATTTCCATTTTGAGGATACTTTTTGGAAAAAAAATCCATGAATTATATTGACTTGGAATAAACAGAAATAAATATTATTTTTTTATACCTATATCTGATTAGAAAAACATCATTGTAATTGTTGAAGTATCATTAAACGCTACATAATTAAAGAAATTGTGTAAATTTACATATTTTATAATTGCCTATGAAAAAGCCTTAGATGGAATCCCTTGAGATGATCACCTCAAGTGGCCAATATTCAAAGAATTCAGAAATATTTTTCATTAAGAATTATTATAATTAATATCTTGGTAATAGTGTAAACCCCTTTTTATATGAAGTGCAAGCAAATTACAAATGGGTAAAAAAAAGTGAGTTCAAATCTGGTAAGTAACAGGTTTTGGTACGACTAAATGCTTATTTCAATGAGTGGTTCATAAAAGCAAAATCTAAGGTACAATGTACCTTTCAAGCTAAGAGGTACATCTGATTTTGCTTCTGAAATCAGAGGTTCATTGTGCCTTTCATTTTTAAAGGTACGTTGTGCCCTTAAAATTCAGAGGCACAAACGATCCAAATGTGCCTCTGAAATCAGAGGTACATTGTGCCTTTCATTTTTAAAGGCACGTTGTGCCCTTAAAATTCAGAGGCACAAACGATCCAATTGTGCCTCTGAAATCAGAGGTACATTGTGCCTTTCATTTTTAAAGGCACGTTGTGCCCTTAAAATTCAGAGGCACAAACGATCCAAATGTGCCTCTGAAATCAGCGGTACAGTTTTTAGAGTGTACGGTTCTGCGTAAAGGGTACACGAAGCAATGGACGTCTTGCGGACAGACAACTCTGCTGTAAACGGTGACGAATGGCACGCGCAGACACTGGATGATGCGTTACAGACTGAATGTGCTGTGCTATGGTTTGTGATGTGACTGAGCGATCAGTCACTGCCATGCGCACAATTCGTCTGTCATCACGTGAAGTGGTGCACTGAGGTGGATGCAATCGAACACGTCGGTCTATCGTACCCTCCTGCATCCAACGCTCACATATCCGCATTAGAGTTATTTGATTTCGTCCAACACGACTACTGATTTCCCTGAAAGATAATCCACAATCTCGGTAGGCCACTATTCTTCCTCTGTCGAATTCGGATACTTGATCATAAGATGATCGCTGTTTTCTACGAGGCATAATTGATCGTTTTTTTAAAAAACCACAAGAAAAACACAATTGCCGAACTTGAAATCGTCGAAATCTCCAAGCCTTAAGTAGCGCTTTGAAGTGGCGCCACAGGCGCGCATAATGTGCGTCTGCGCTGAAATTCTAATCATTTGCATATCTCACCTCCGCTAATGCATGATGTAAATTTCATGTTATTTGCATGCTTCCTTCAGGGTGTTGCATTTACGGTGGTCAGCAGTGTAGTTAAATCCTGTAATCATAGTCATCACCACTGATCTAGACGAATGGCTAGGTAAGCTCCATACATAGACAAACTATATATTTGCAGATCCTGCCCCACATAAAAAGAAAAGCACTATTTGAGAATTGATGGAAATTTCACAAAGCAATTTCATAAATACTTTACTCTTGTTAAAGGTAGTGAAAGTTTTTTTACTCAGTCCTTTACTAATAAAAGGCTTAATAAAAGTAAATTACTTAGTACTAAATACTTTAATAAGTTACTTTACTAGTAAAAGTTATTGTACTAAGTTCTAGTTTTGACATTCAATTTTCCCATTTAGATCCATTCTTAGGCAAGTCCGACTAATCACCAGATCACGTAAATTAATTATTATCCGATTAAATAAATTACTTATTTCCGACCATATTATTTCTCGACCTTACCATACATCAAGTGACTTAATTCATTATCTTTAAAAATTTTTACTCTAATTTTTTTTCTCGTTGATATATTTATTATTTTCTTCTATCTATCTGTTGCAATGTTCCATCTGAACAACGTTAATAAAGTATAAATAATGACTCAGCAGTGAAAACTATAGCTTAGGTTCTATAAAAGGGAATTTTCCTCGGAGTTTGAGCTCAAAATGAAAGTAGAAAACATGAAACAAACACGTTATGATTAGAAAAAAAATGGCTTAACCAATAAGGGCAGAGGAACGCAGGCTTGAGCAAGATAATAAAAGCTGCTAGGTAAGAAACAGGCGTGTTCAGGGGTAGGTGAGAAGCCGAAGTAAGCAAGATGTAGAAATTAAAATAGGCATTCAAACATTTGAAAAGAAATTTTCACTAGTGTGATCATTACCTAAGTTTTCTAAATATGGAACGATTTTCCGAAGTCCATATTTTGAAAAATTCTAATAATGTAACCAATGAACTTTTCGATATTTCATTCTTTCGTATTATTTGGAAGTAAATCTATTTTAATTTAATTTCTACATTTTACTCTCATCATGTATTCATCTATCACTCAAAAGTTTCTTATCTCCCTTCTTTTATTATTTTATTCAAGCCTGAATCTATTTGTTAAATTATTTTTACCTCATTGCAATGTCTCCTTACTTTTTCTATCATTTTGTGTTTTAACACTGAGAAAGGCTCCTGTTTAATAGAACCAAAACTATAGTTTGTACATTTTTTGATATATTTCTGCTTGCTGAATTCTTGCTTTATTTATATTTGTTTCAAGGAGTAAACCTATCTTCATTTAGATCTTAATTAATGCTAACCTTTCACCAAATTAACAACAAAATCTAACTGTTTTAGAAATAATATGATTCTTGTGTTTTTACTTTTATTACTTTTTTTCAACGTTGATGTGTGTTGTTAATATTTTATGGAAACAGTACTTTGCTTTAATTAAAACAAATAAATAAAAATTTTCAAATATTATCTTCACTGCAATAATTAAAAAAAAATATATATTAAAATTAGACTGCCTCATAACGATTTGTTTTCTGAAAAAACAAGCAAAATATTTCCAAAATGCTAACTGTACCATGATGTTCATGACGACGAATGCAGTATCTTTACCAGTAACAATAGCATTGACAGAAGCTTCAGCTATATCAATAAAATTTCCCCAGGTCCAGTCAATTAATATTACATTGTATTTCCCGCGTATGAAAAGTTGATCTTTCATTTCCTGAAAAACAAGCAATATAAAAGAAAATTTAAAGTCAATTCTTTAGGTCACCAAAGAAAATTTTTTCTTGGGTATAAAACTAAAAGTAATTAATTAAATATAATTAACTAGGAGGCTTCGCCCCCTGCTCGCTGGCGCTCGCTGGCTTATTTAGTTGTACAAAGAACTTCAGCCAAAATTTGGGAGCCACGTAAGAGAATTATATATATTAGATCAGAAACACATCATTAAAAGGCAGAATGCTTTGGTGTTTTCAAAACGTAAACAAAACAAAGAAAATGTTGCCACTGGCGGAAAAGAAATACAGCCAAAATTTGGGAACCACGTAAGAGAATTATATAAAATAGATTAAATATAATTAGTGAGTTGATATTTGAAAAAACTGTATTAACTTCAAGTGCCTCTACAAGCTTAAAAAAATGTATTTGAATTTGAGTGGATGAATAAAAAGTATTTTATTAACGATTGAAAATTTGAACAAGATATATAAATACAGGGTTATTCATAATTGGGTATAATATAAAAAAACACAACTACTTCCACTTAGTAGGAATAACATTTACCATGACGCAATGCTAAATTCTATGCCACTATCCACATAAATGCCACTATCCACATAAATCAATTATTAATCAAAAATCGAATATCAATTACTTTTCTTTATAATGCAATAAAATCTGGCGAGCAGCTATTTAAACGATCAAACACTTCGTTTTGCGGTGCTCGCCACTCTCACCAGTCTTACCGCCAGCTTGGCGATTTAAGATCTTCAGGTAAAAGCAACCCTGTGATCCTAGTGATATATATTCTGTCCTTCAGAGGAAGAACAGCCACTTACCTTTTCAACTTTTTCACTAGCTAGCTTGGTCGCAGGACGACCCATAATGTTTAATTTAGTTTATGTTATATTGATGTTTGTGTTCATGAAATAAATATGCTTTAAGAGAAACCCGCATTTCGTACTCACTTCAGTGGTGACCCGGACTTCGTAACATGCTAAAATCAACTTTCATGGAAGAACCCTTGGATTATACTGTATGAATTATGGCATTACAAAGCTAGCTGGCGACGATTCAAGTATGTTTTTATGGTCATTCGCTTGGTTTAGGTATGCAATTTCTCCCTCTTAGTCATTAAGTTATCAGTGGTAGTATTTATATTTAGGTAACTAGTCAATTCTAAACTTAAAATACTTGTCAAATTACGTTAATACATGAATTAGTTTTAGCTGTTTAAACTTGCTTCTATTTAAAGTTCAAAATGCCAAATGAAGGTGAGCAGAATCTTGCCGAAGCACAAATTGCTCGTATAGCTGTTAAACTACCACCAATATGGAGAAATAATATCAAACTTTGGTTTGTTCAGGCAGAAAGCAATTTTGATTTATCAGGAATTACTAACGACCAAACTAAATATAACAATATCATTGCAGCAATAGACCCAGAGACTTTATCAGCAGTTTCAGATATTTTGTTTAATCCTCCAACTGCAAATAAATACCATACTCTTAAAGAAAGACTTATCGCGGAATTTACAGACTCTGAAAGTAAGCAAATCCGAAAACTTCTTTCTGAATTACAATTAGGAGACGACAAACCGTCCCATTTATTGAGGAAAATGCAAACGCTGGCAGGTACATCTTTAAATGAGGATTTTTTGAAAACCTTATGGCTGCAGCGTTTACCATCAGAGATACAAACAATTCTTTCCGTTAGCTCAGAGTCGCTAGAAAATTTAGCTAAGCTAGCGGATAAAATAGCCGAAGTTAGAACGGATTCCCTTCCAAATGTTTGTGCAACGAATAACGCCACGAGTTCGAATCCCTTACTCTCAGCAAAAACACGAGAAAATCCGTCAACATCGAACCCGCTATATCAGGAAGTATGTGCACTTCGCCAGCAAATAGCTGCACTTAGCCAGCAAGTTGAAAAATTTTCTCGCGAGAGATCACGCAATCATTCTCGAACAAGATATAATAATTTTCGTAGATATACATCTAGCTCTAGGGATCGGAAAACATCGTCTGAAATCTGTTTTTATCATTCGAAATTCGGCCAAAAAGCTAGAAAATGTTGTTCACCGTGTTCATACAACAATAACCAGGAAAACTAAAGCCGGCTGTCGCTATTACAGCGACAAAAGATCCGACAGCCGTACGTTCGTGTCGCTTATTTGTATATGATAAAAAAACTCATTTAAAATTTTTAGTGGATTCAGGTTCAGATGTGAGCTGCTTGCCCGTCCCAAAAATGATTAAAAATTTACATCCTGGTCCCTTACAGTTAACTGCAGCTAATAATTCAAAAATTTTTACCTACGGAAGTAAATTATTGAACATTAATTTAGGATTACGAAGAGACTTTAAATGGAAATTTTTAGTTGCTACGGTGCCTATTCCAATTATAGGAGCAGATTTTTTAGAGCACTTTGGACTGTTGATAGACCTAAAACGTCGTAAATTAATTGATGGTGTCACTAATCTTTCTTTATTGGGCATAACTGCCAAAACTAATGTTTTTTCAGTAAAATTAATTTCAGGTGACACATATTATCATAAATTATTATCAAATTTTCCGGAATTAACTAAATTAACACCAAAAATTAAGCAGGCGTGTCATAATACTGTGCATTACATCGATACAACTGGTCCGCCTATACACAATAAACCTAGGCGATTAAGTCCAAAAATATACGATGTTGTAAAACAAGAATTTCAATTTATGTTAGAGCAGGGTATTTGCCGGCCTTCGAAGTCACCATGGTCCTCTCCACTCCATGTCGTTACTAAAAGCTCGGGAAGTATTTGACCAGTTGGAGACTATAGGAAATTAAACGCCGTGACAACTCCGGATCGGTACCCTATTCCCCACATACAAGATTTCACACACGCGCTGAATAACAAAAATATTTTTTCTAAGATTGATATAGTCCGTGCTTATTTTCATATCCCAGTACACCCAGATGACATACAAAAAACTGCTGTGTGTACGCCTTTTGGGCTTTTTGAGTTTCCTTTCTTAAATTTCGGTCTATGTGGAGCCGCGCAAACTTTTCAGAGGTTCATGAATGAAATTCTGGGAGATTTGCCTTTTTGCTATGTTTACCTCGATGATATCCTTATTTTTAGTGAATCAGAAGAACAGCATAAAATGCATGTTCAGACCGTGTTTCAAAAATTAAATAAATACGGTTTAACGGTAAATGTATCAAAATGTCTGTTTGGTGTGCCAGAGATTTCATTTTTGGGCCACTTAATAACTAAGGATGGCACCAAACCATTACCCAATAAAGTAGACCCTATTTTAAATTACCCACAACCAAAATCAATTAAGGAATTGAGAAGATTTCTCGGACTTCTAAATTTTTTTCGTCGTTTTCTACCTCGCGCAGCTCATAACCAAACTCTCTTAAACGATTTTTTAAAAGGCTCAAAGCGCAATGATAATCGTATGATTAACTGGTCAGAACAAGCAATAAGCGAATTCCAAAACTGCAAAACTCTTTTAGCGAACGCTACGCTGCTTGCTCATCCTAACCCCGATGCAAATTTAGTACTGCAAGTAGATGCCTCGGATTTTGCTATTGGGGGAGCATTATTTCAAACAGAAAATGAACATCTTCAGCCGTTAGCATTTTTTTCGCGCAAGTTATCCGAAACTGAAAAACGCTATAGCGCATATGATAGGGAGTTGCTTGCTGCATACGCTTCAATCAAACAATTCAGGTATATGCTCGAAGCACGAAATTTCGTTTTGTTCACAGATCACAAACCACTCACCTATGCATTTAAGCAAAAGTTAGATAAATTTTCACCACGTCAAGCTCGTCAATTAGATTTTATATCGCAGTTTACAACAGATCTAAGACACCTAAATGGTTCTGACAATATAACTGCAGATGCGTTATCAAGAATAGCATCTATAAATATGCCAAATCCTATAGATTACAGCGAAATTGCAAAAGCTCAGGAAAATGACAAAGAATTGAACTATTTAATCAAAAATTCCCAAAGTTTGGATTTAAAAAAAGTAAATATGCCAGATTCGAACACTATTTTATATTGTGATATTTCTACTAAAAACGTTAGACCTTTTATTCCAAAACAATTTCGTAAACAAATATTTGATACTATTCATAACTTATCACACCCAGGAATAAAAGCAACTAATAAATTGATTAGTAATAGATTTATTTGGCCTAATTTGAATAGAGATTGTAATATGTGGTCTAGACACTGCATTCCATGCCAGAAATCTAAAATAATAAGGCATACTAAATCCCCTATTTTTAATTTTCCAATACAGTCCAAACGCTTTGACCATATACATCTTGATATCGTTGGCCCATTACCACCATCTAAAGGATTTTCATACTGCTTGACAATGATCGACAGATACACTAGATGGGTGGAAGCTGTTCCAATTCCTGACATTACAGCGGAGACAGTAGCGGAAGCTTTCCTTAAGACCTGGATTGCTCGCTTTGGATCACCTTCAGTGATAACGACCGACCAGGGTCGCCAGTTCGAAAGTAGACTCTTCAAAGCGCTAGCACAACTTCTGGGCATCAAAAGAGTTCGATCCTCACCTTACCATCCTCAAAGTAATGGGATGATAGAACAATTGCACCGACCCTTGAAAGCTGCACTCAAGGCCTACAGTACAGACCATTGGTCAGACGCCTTACCAGCTATCCTGTTGGGTTTTCGAGCAGCATATAAGGAAGATCTACAGTCATCATCAGCAGAGCTCGTGTACGGGACAACACTTCGTCTTCCAGGAGAATTTTTTGACTCAACAACAATGGACTCGTCCCCAATTCAACTAGTCGAGGATTTAAGGAAACATTTCTCTACTATCAGACCATCTCCAGCTTCCAGCCACTTTACAAAGTCAGTGTTTGTGCATCCAGCCTTAAAAGAATGTAGTCATGTCTTCATTAGGAATGATGCTGTGAAGAAACCCTTGCAAGCCCCTTACGATGGACCTTTTAAAGTGATTCAGAGAACTGATAAAACTTTTGAAGTTGATATTAGAGGTCGGAAGTCGACAATCTCCATAGATCGTGTGAAACCTGCCTTCATTGAAAGTGAATTATTACAACCTTCTGAAATAACTAAGACTCTAAAGTTTGAAATACCGTGTACTCCTGTAATGCGGGAGACCAAAAATAGGTTTGGAAGAACTGTGCGTTTTCCAAAAAAGTATAGTAAGTGATACACTGCGGGGGGAGTGTGCGGTGCTCGCCACTCTCACCAGTCTTACCGCCAGCTTGGCGATTTAAGATCTTCAGGTAAAAGCAACCCTGTGATCCTAGTGATATATATTCTGTCCTTCAGAGGAAGAACAGCCACTTACCTTTTCAACTTTTTCACTAGCTAGCTTGGTCGCAGGACGACCCATAATGTTTAATTTAGTTTATGTTATATTGATGTTTGTGTTCATGAAATAAATATGCTTTAAGAGAAACCCGCATTTCGTACTCACTTCAGTTTGTTTATTTGTGGCTTGAATTAGGCTCGCAGAAAATGCCGTTCATGGGTTAAATTTAGTAGGAATAACACAACCTGTGACGTAGGCTATAGTATACCCAATTCCCTCCGCCTGTAAACGCAATTTTTCTTTACTACAACTGGCTTCAGTAGTACATGTTACTGCCATCTACCGGCAACTGCTTAAATTAAAACTTGAATACTTTCGGAATAATTTCATATGTTCTTTTTTGCCATATTCGTCTTCGTTTTTTTACTATAACGCTTCGAAACCTCGGAGGGGATTATGAATAACTATAACCCATAGGAAGAGTGTGTACTAATAGTAGGAATTGAAAAAATTAAGTAAGTTTTCAAAATCAATGACACCTTTTTATGAGGAATTTGTGTAAGTGGAAGGAATTAAAATGTTTTTGTTATCACTTTTTCGAAACAAATTGCTTAATCCAGCGGTTTCCAATTTTTACGGAACCCTAGATGATCGAGCATCTTTTAAAGAAATTCCAAATATATAAATAAAATTTATAAGGATAAGTGCATATATTAACCAAAGAAAGACAACTAATTGTTTTGGTAAAATTTATTGTGGAAAATGTAATTTTTTTCCTATAATCGTTTCATCAACGAAATTTTTATTATAATAGGTTTAATGTCAAACAGTTGAATTCGCAGTTCTGTAGAGGTATCTACACCTAAGAGCCATTACATTATGACCACCCTCCATCTATAACAATGGGTTCGCCCTAGAACAATGTTTTCATGAGGCATACTAGGACCCATATTCCTCATAGAACAATCCCTGACGGCTCTAAGCTACTTGAACATAGTTCACCCATTCATGGCAACAGTTTTTCCTGCGGGGGATGGTGTTTACCAACAGGATAATGCACCATGTCATAAGGGTCGAATCGTCATGGATTGGTTCGAGGAACATTCCAGTGACTTTCAAGTCATGTCTTGGCCCCCAAATTCCCCTGACCTTAATCCAATAGAGCATTTGTGGTCTTACTTGGAAAACCAAATTCCTGCTGCCACGATACCCCCTTGCAATGTGAGGGAATTGCAGGACCAGTTGGTGAGCGCTTGGTACCAGATACCTCAGACTACCTATCACCACCTTGTGGAATCAATGCCACGGCGGGTGCTAGCAGTTTTGAGGGCTAAAGGTGATCCTACGTGTTATTAGCAGTGTGGTCATAATGTAATGGCTCTTCGGTGTACATAAAAGTGCAAGTTTTTAAATCAGTTCTTAAATTCGCTGAGAATAGTTCGTTAAATGCTTAAATAAAGCATTTTTAAATGCATTTTATTCTAATTGTAAATCTAATCCTGATGACAATATCCCAAATTTAGAACTTGGCATAATATATTTCGATATATTTTTCGGCCAACTAGAAGAGCAATCAGCATACTGTTAGGGGTGGGGGTTATAATTTAGGCAATTACTGAGTGCAGTCCACCACTGCCCGCTTTACCAATGGCACCACGTGATTTCACCATTAACGTGTGAATAGTCATGGGAATAGAAAGCATTTTTGTTTCAGTCTTGATTTTAAAACCGATTAAAACTTTTGAAGGTCTGATAATGTCTGGAACCCAAAACTACACTAAAGATAGGACTTAAAGTAAGCGTTCAGGAAATTTTAAAATACATTTGGTTTTCTCCTGAAATGGCGTATTCGTGCTTTGCCATCTAGAATTGTGTGCTGTTAAAATACGTAAAGTCGCCAAGCTAAAATGTGGATTTTTAAAAAAAATTATGTTTGGTAAACAAAAAATTATTACATATACGTTATTTTTCGAAAAAAAATTTAATGAATCACTTTTTTTTCTCTATCGAACGGACATTTTTTACGTTGTACAATATTATAGAATGATTTTAGAATAGCACATTCATAAATGTCCAGTTATTTTAGCTCAGCAATGAATACAGTTAGGAAAAATAGCTAGTTTTTTTAAAATTTTTTTTTATTCATTTAAAAAAAAGCCAATTAATTTTAGAGGATATTCGAGAGAATGCATCAAAAATTTCAGGAAAATTACATTATGAATTAGTTGTTTCTTTTTGAATGTAAGGAAAAGACTCCATTTTCGTGCAATTGACACAACTCAGACGTTTAATCGTAAGGTTTACATTTATATTATAAGTTGGCAGAAAATAATTTTCTTTCTAGATGATCATCCACATACCACAAGTTAAATAGTTCTCTTGTAAAATTCTTGGAAAAAATGAACAGAGGTGATTTTGTAGCAAATTAATTAAATTATTAACTTTAACATGTATAAAAATTATACTTTACCCTCATCCAGGCTGTTCGACATACACCATCCGCATATCCATGACTAATTACTACGGTATCTACATTTTTATCAAACTCGCTATCTTCTGGTAGTTTGCCACCACATTTATGTAATGGTTCTGCCTTGTCAGGATTTCTAACAGTGAAGAGCCATAGTTTTGTATTCATAGCGTTAATGTTTGATCCCTTGTAAGGAGGTGTGTAGACTTGTCTTAGTGTTGTATCACAACAGTCGTCATTTACAGTTTCAAAACAGGGGCCTTCTTGTTGGAAGAATCCTTCGAACGGATCATACGCTATGGAAGGAAAAGGATAGTTCATTGTAACAGAAGTTCAGCATGGCTTAAAAGATACTGACATTATTACACTCTATAACAAAAAAATCGACGCACCAAGAACGCACTAAGACGCGCAAAATCGACGCTCGATCAGGCTGGAATGATGCAGACTGGGGACGTATAGTCTTTAGCGACGAATCCCGCTTCCAACTGTGTCCTGACGATCATTGAAGACGTGTTTGGAGAAACACAGGGCAGAGGGGGGATCCTGCCTTCACTATTGCACGCCACACCGGCCCTCAACAAGGCATTATGGTCTGGGGTGCCATTTCCTTTGACAGCCGGACCTCTTTGGTCGTCATTAGAGGTACACTTACTGCACAGCGGTACGTCGACGACATCCTAAGACCTGTTTTGCTACCGTTCCTTTTGCTGCGCCCTGGGCTGGTTTTTCAGCAGGACAATGCCAGACCACATACGGCACGTGTTGCTATGAACTGTCTGCAAGCTTGTCAAACTCTTCCTTGGCCTGCCAGATCATCAGATCTCTCTCCCATCGAGCATGTCTGGGATATGATGGGAAGGCGATTGCATCTGGCACGGAATGTTGATGACCTCGTTCGACAATTGGATCGAATTTGCCAGTAAATACTGCAAGAGACCATCCGGGAGCTTTATCGGTTCATGCCACGCCGTGTGGCAGCTTGTATCCAGGCTAGAGGCGGGTCAACACCATATTGAACTTGTTACTGTAACTCTGCAATAAATTATTCAATTGTTCTGAAATTATAATCATTTACTATTCTGTACATTGTCTTCCTATCCACCAATTTTCGTTTCAATCGGACAACTCCTTCTTGGTGCGTCGATTTTTTTTGTTATAGAGTGTATATTACACACTGAACTGGGAACTATTTAAGCTACTTCGACTCGAAATAAGATATAAAGTAAATAAAATAGCATATTACTTGTTCACATAAAGACAAAAAATCGTTTCGCTGAACAATCTCTAATATAATGATTTAGTTTTCAAATATAAACATGCAATCTTAATATTTCCAGAGACACACATCAGATATTCGAATAAGTTAGGTGTAAGACTTACTTTCTTTAAATAAAAAGTAAAGCACTCCGCAACAGTTTCAAATTATTGGGCCATTGATGAGCCATAAGATGATCCCCGTCATATAAAAAGTTTAGAATCCGTCGAAAAAAAAGGTACATATGTTTATTCAGAGAAAATACGTTTTTTTTCTTCCATCAGACTTCGCAATTTAGATTATCGTCTGCATTGACTAATTAATTGCATATTTAAATTGTGCCTTTTGATAGATTAAAAGTGTTTTAGGGAAATAAGAAAGAATTGTTTTTTCTTCTAAAAATATTGATTTTTTTTTCGAGGCTAAAAATTAAAATACATTAACAGTTAACTTAAAATTTAGAAATATAGTTAAAAACAAATTTTGAAAAGTAAATAAAAACACATTAAAGCAGCAGCAATACCTACAAATAACGATCAAAAACGTTCTTTACAAGGAAGCCTATGACTAAAAATAGTAACGACTTGAAGAAAAAAAAAACATTATTTTTATTATTTAACTTATTGCAATATTGTTGCATCCCCAAAACACCTAGAGATTTTAATTGTTTCGTAAACGTTTGCAAGAAAAAAAAAGTAGTTGAGAAATGATGTAAAAATTAAATCTCTTTTTCAAAATCATCTTTTGTTTCAAAAATCATCCTTATATCATCTTTTGTTTCAAAAGATGACGTAAAGAATTAACGTGTTGAGTGTTGTATTTGAGCAGCTGTGAAATTTTTCCTAACCTAAAGAAATATTGTTCGTAGAACTGTTTATTTTCCTTTTAAATAAATTTAATTTCAGTTTTATTAAAGTGAATACCATCGAAACTCAAATGTAAATAATATTCCGTCTTTAGGAAATATCGAATCTAATTAATTAAAGTTGAGAAGCTATTATAATAATAAAAACCTTCTCATATGTTGATGAGAAAAGCTTTTAATGCACATGCTGTAGAAACTTTAAAAAGTAATGATTGAAATTGATTGCTGATGAGTTTATGATAGCAAAATTTTTAAAAAAATGTAAAAACTGAAATATACAATTATAGTCTAAGTAAAAGTATCTATAATAGAAATACTTAAGGATGCCAATAACATAAAATTACTTAATTATTTTGATAAACATTATTCTCGAACAAATAAAATCGATGACGAATTATTGCCCTTCCAACGCATCCCATACGCTATAGATTTTACGTGCAATGAATTGTAATGTTTTACCCCGTATTTTCTGTGCAATATTAAGAACAGCCATAAAGCATTATTTTTTTTAAGACAAAGTAAACGCAAGAGAAATTCTATTACTAATCAAAATCAGAAAAAAATAAATAACTTCAAAAAGTGCGGGCTGCAACTAGAATAAAATTTAGCAAGAGTTTCAATTATAGACGGACATTTTTCTTAAATTTTCTGAAATAGGGCAGAGGAAGGTGTTTGGGGTAAGTTATTCAAAAACTGAGATTTTTTTTTATTAGTCAACACCCCCTTAGTTTTTTTTACATCAACAATAGGGTCAACTGCTAACGTATTAATCGTTAAATAAAGACTCTTCATCTTACTTTGTAGATGAGGCTCTTAACTATTCATTCTATTCATTCACTTATTTAAATTTGGCTCAAAGTAAAAAGTTAAACTTTTAAATACTCTTACTGGATTAAATATCGTTTAAAAAACTGCAACAAGTTTTTCATTTTATAAGAAGTATGACAAATAAACTTAAAGGTGTTTTTAACGAAAAAAATATCTGGATACAACAGCGATTTTTTTCCTGTTTGTTAACATTTCACAGTTTTTAACTAATAAAAATACAGCTAACGTTTTTGAATAGGAAGGACTCATTATTTTATTCTAGAAGAACGATTTTACCTATTCAATCACTTATTTAAACTTCGCGCTTAGTGAAGTGTGAGATTTCTAATTTTAAGAAACCTAACAGGCCTACATCACACCACCGGTGCCACTAAAGAATTGACCGATAGTGAGTCTAGCCACTAGAGAAATGGCCGATAGTGAGTCTAGCAACTAGAGAAATGGCCGATAGTGAGTCTAGCCACTACAGAAATGACCGATAGTGAGTCTAGCAACTAGAGAAATGGCCGATGCAGATCGCAGCATTGAGACAGGATTAAATATCACTAAGAAAACTGCAACTGTCTTAACTTTTTATAAAAACATATGAAAAATAACACCTAAAGTTGGTTTTAACTGGGAAAGCGATACAACTGCGATTTTTTTTATAAGTTAATATTTCTCAAATTTTAATTAATAGGAATGCTGGCAACGGATTAATTGCTGAATAAAAAGGACTCCATCTCATAATTCGTAAAATTGGCTTTTAACAATTCCTTCAATTAAGGCATAAAAAAGAGTTGAATTTTCAAATTCTTTAATTAGATTAAACAATACTTTTTTTTTCAAATAAAAAGGAGAAAACTGCGGCAAGCTTTAAATTTCATAAGAACCGTAAAAATAACATTTAATGTCAGACTTTAAGGGGGGATTTAAAAGATTTAAAGTAAAATTACAAAATTATACTTACTTTCGGTAATAGTAATCAATACTATGAGTGAAAATATTTGTAAAAATGTAACCATAATTTTACTTCGAACACTAAAATGAAATCGGAGTGATATTTATGTAGTATCCTTTTCTTAAAAAACGAAATTGGATGTTGGATTGGATTGAAAAATCGAACTGGAGATTGATTACTCAGCAGAAAATAGATGCAGCTTTTGCAATATCATATAGATATAATTGATGTATTATGATAGGATGTCTATTGTAGGTAATCCGGCAGCGGCAAAAAAATCGTATTTGTTCAACGATTGCGTAAAAAATCTGACAAGAATGTTGAATCATGTTTTTAGTATTAAAGCTAGAAATAATCTGCAAGATGAGAAAGGGAAAATGAAATACTAGAAAGCAAAACACTTACTTGTGATGGGTATAGCTTTTTATTTGTGTATGTTTCATAGAAACTAATTCTAGAAAAGGAGTATAACTGGTTTGGGAGGGGGACTATCCTTCCACAGACGAGGCGCAGAAATAATCTGCAAGATGAAAAAGGAAGAAAATAAAATACTAGAAAACAAAACGCTTACTTGGCATGGGTATAGCTTTTTATTTGTATATCTTTCAAAGAAACAAATTCTAGAAAAGGAGTATAACTGGTTTGGGAGGGGGGCTACCCTTCCACAGACGAGGCGCAGAAATAATCTGCCAGATGAAAAAGGAATAAAATAAAATACTAGAAAGCAAAACGCTTACCTGGAATGGGTATAGCTTTTTATTTGTGCATGTTTCATCCCTTAGGAAAATTTGCCATAGAGAAGCCTATGGTAATCTATGGCAACCTATGGCTACCATAGAAATTTGTATGGCAAGATACCATACGACTATGGTTACCATACAAATCCTTATGGTTTCCATTGGCGTATGGTATACTGCCATAGAAATCCTTATGGTTACCATTGCTCTATGGTATACTACCATAGAAATTTATATGGCAAGATACCATACGCCTAAGGTTATCATAGAGATTTGTATGGCAAAACCCCATAAGCCTATGGCTACCATAGAAATTTGTATGGCAAGATACCATAGCCCTATGGTAACCATAGAGACCTGTATGGCATTTATATGGCACGTCACCATTCTCCTATGGCAACCATAGAAATTTGTATGGCAGTATACCATACGCCAATGGAAACCATAAGGATTTGTATGGCACATCACCATTGGCCTATGGCAACCATAGAAATTTGTATGGCAGTATACCATAGGCCAGAGATGGGCAAACTACGGCCCGCGGGCCAACTGTGGCCCGTCGGAAGGTTTTATCCGGCCCGCGGATAGAATTTTAACTTGCCGATCCAGGGTAAATATAAAAATATGCATCTATTTTCTTGTCGACTTTTTTAAAGCTATTTATGTTCTTTCTTTTTTAACAAAGTACTGATGACCTTTTTACTTTCTCTATTTTTGTTCTACAAATAAATTGATGGAAATAGCACAGAGAGCTTCAATTGGTAAAATGTTGAAAGCAGAAGTTCTTTATAGAATAGCTGTAGATTGGCGTTTGTCTTTCTCGAGGAGCAAACTTATGGAATCTAATATAGGTGAATTATGCTTCACGTGTGGCAGACTGCGCATTTTAAGCTACAACGAGAGAACAATCTAGCAATCATCTGATACAGTTGTTTCTAAATATGCCAATGTTTGAGTTTTACAAATCATTACCCAAAGCTAGTACCTATAATCTTAATATTTCATGCTCAGGAAATCAGTGCTATGTTTGCTTAATCTTAAATATATCTTAAATAATCTTAAATAATCTTAAATATAAAAATAAAATATTAAAAATAAAATAAAATAATCTTAAATATAAACAATCATTTTAGAAGTAGACTAACAGACAAGCAATTAGCCTCGTTCCTTAAAGTAAGCATATCTCACTTCGAACCTCATATAAGGAACTACTCATATAAAAATGAAATCGAAATTTCATTCATCTCACTAAATACTTAAATTAAAACTTAAATATTGGTTTTTTTAAAAATTTAAATTTTGAAGTTTTTACTTGGTCCGCAAAACAATTTTTTTCTCAATTTTTGGCCCTCGACCAAAAAAGTTCGCCCATCCCTGTCATAGGCCAATGGTAACCATCAAGATTTGTATGGCAGTGTACCTTAGGGAAAAGCTGATCTATATCCCCACCAACGAAACAACAACTCCTATGGAGTCCTCAAAAACATCTTCTAAAAGAAATAAATATCCATTTTTTTCACCCCGAAGTTAATTAAATTTAACTTGTAATCCCACGAGGCATTCCAGGTGAGTCTTTTCCTGCCTCCGGATGGCCAATTTTCTCATTGAGTGTTTGAAGTTCGATGTTCCATTGATTTAGGCTTAGAGTATCAGACCGCCATATTAACGTGTCATCCACTACAAGTGGAATCTTTCGCTAACTTTGGCTACTTATTTTAATATTTTTTCGATCTCATTCTTGGTCAAAAACATTTTGTTGCAAACGCCTATGTGATTATCTATCTGAATTTATTAAGTTTCTAATTTCCGGTGGTCTGGTACTTTTATTATTTGTATCTTTTCAAAATATGTCGCGATTGGGTATAGGTTTTCGCTGTGTTAAATTTTGCCGTTTGTTAACGCTGACTTGGTACACTTTATAAAAGTTTGAAAATATAAGAAAGATAATTGGTTTGCAAAAGCATGAATAAAAGTAAAAATATTAAAAAAATAACGGGCTGGCAAAAGCATAAATAAAATAAAATAAGCATATAAAGAGATAAATCTAAAAAAATAAAAGCAGACGATAAAATTAGAACACCAGAGAGCTGTTGATTTTTTAGAATTAGTTTTGTGTGGAATTTAGGTTCTCATATATCCCGTTACGGACACTTTATCTAGTTTGTTTTATAATATTTTATCTATCCCGCTACGGGTGAGTTTCATTATATCCCGTTACGGGTTTTTCTTGTTGTTTTATGATCTTTTCACTATCCCGTTACGGGTACTTTATATTTGTTACTGTATGTGTTGTGGTGTGAAATAAACGTTTTTTTAATAAAACATAGAACTGTTTCTTAATATAGCTTGATACGTTACAACTTTAATTAATATCTTGCAGTTTATATTTTTATCTAAAATTTTTATATTTCTTTTTCCCAACTGTTTCTGATTAAACGACATTTTGCTTTTTATTTTATCCCCTCCCTCTGATTTTATATAAATTTTTAAAGTCACATCACTTTTCTATTATTAATGGTGTTCTATTCCCCATAGCAATTTGTAAACAATCTCATGATGAAAAACGCAGTTAAGTGCTTTTCATTAAGCCAGATCCATCATTTCTTTAATAATTAGAATTTTTTTAATTCTTTTAACTTGTTCGGTGACAATTTCATTTTATTGCTGTCATATATCAATATCAAAGTCTGTGTTTACATTCTCATTAGTTTTTGATTTTAATTCCACTTGGGTTCTTGCAATGCTTTTTTACATTATCTTACATATGTTAGGGCTTTATATTTCTATTTGGTGTTTAATTTTTGCTTGCCATTAAATTTTTTATTTATCATGTCTCTGTGTTTTACTATCTTACAACTAATATTTCTTAAGTATCCACATATATTTGTACAATGTTCTGTTGCATATTTATACATACCTTAGGGCAGTGATTCTCAACCACTGTGCCGCGGCACTTTTGTGTGCCGCCAAATTCTTAAAATGTGCCGCTAATGCGTGTTTAGAAATGATACAATAAAAATTATAATGCTTTTTTTTTTATTATGAGTAAAGTTTAAATTAAAGAAAAGTGCATATATATATATATTTTCATTGTGTGCCGTCAAATTTCGAAATCGTTAAAAGTGTGCCGCAACAAAAAAAAGGTTGAGAATCACTGCCTTAGGGTCATCACTTAACTAGATTTGCTGGATTACTGTTTGACAATTTTTTTGCTTCGATATCATTAACGGGACAGTCCCAGCCCAAATCATTTGCTGCTGTTACAAAAAATGCTTTTTAATAATTTAATCTTTCCTTAAGCTTACAACTTTTTCGTCAAAGCGATTCCCTATACCCAATTAATTTTTATTTACTATCCCTGACCAAGTGTCAATTTGTCAATAGCAATTACAAATTTTACCTATTTTAATCATGCCTTAAACAAGTTTTGTATTTACCAATGTTTCTATATTGCGTTCTCTTTTCTAACTGTGCTTAACACAACTCAACATAAATTTTCTGAGTTTTATGTCCCTCTCTAATAGGGGATCAACTAATTTAGCCTGTTTTCTATTCTTAGCTTTTCATAGTCTAATACCATCTTTTTTATGGATAAAATTTTGTTCACTTGCCACCACTGGTTGCACAGTTACATATTCGGCTTTTGTCCCGTTTGGTCAATTTTAAACTAATTTCGCTTCGACCACCGGCCCCACTCTTTATCTTTTGAGTTTTCATAGTATTTTATTGTTTTAGTAGTCTGTTTAATTTTTAGCTTAGTATCACATATCAAAATTTAAAAAAATTTCCTACTCGCTCCGACCATCGGACCATTATTTTACTTCGCTTTCTCTTAGGTTCCTCTAATATTTGACGCTTATCTAACTAATTATGTTACCAATAAATCAAATTAACGTTTTTTACACTCGCTCCGACCTCCGGACCCACTTTCTATTTTCTTGTTTTTTACAGCTTTAACAAATATTGGTTGCCTGTACTCAATATATATTGTTCCTAATCAACATAACCAATATTTTCCCCACTCGCTCTGACCACCGGACCCCTTTTCTAACAATTAGTATTAACCGTTTGAAATTTATTTGAATAAGAACAGCATTCAAAAAGGATTCTGCAAGTAAAACAGGGGAAGTTTATCAAAGAAATTTTGAAAAAAGCTTTCTGGATATATATTTATTCTACAATCATTAAGTTTTGCATATCCATTGCGAAAGATACTCGTAAGTATTTATTTTTTGATGTATGGTAAAATATCAACGAGAAATGTTGCCATAGCTGTATGGCAAAGGTGTACCATAGCCTATGGAAAAATATTTCTTCATAAACTGTAGCACATCTTAGTTTTATGGCAAAAATTTGCCATATAAAAAATGCCATAGGATATTCCTATGGGGTTTTGCCTATGGCAAAATTTGCCATATATGTATGGCTAAATTTTACCATATAAAAAATGCCATAGGATGTTCCTATGGGGTTTTGCCAATGGCAAAATTTTGCCATACATGTATGGCAAAATTTTACCATACAAAAAAAATTTTTTGCCATACACTTTTGCCATACATGTATGGCAAAATTTTGTCATACGTATATGGCAAAATTTTACCATAGGCAAAACCCCATAGGAATATCCTATGGCATTTTTTACGGCAAATTTTCCTAAGCGATAGAAACAAATTCTAGAAAAGGAGTAAAACTGGTTTGTGAGGGGGGCAACCCTACCACAGACGAGGCGCAGAAATAATCTGCAAAATGAGAAAGGAAGAAAATAAAACACTAGAAAGCAACACGCTTACTTGGGATGGGTATAGCTTTTTATTTGTATATCTTTCAAAGAAACAAATTCTAGAAAAGGAGTATAACTGGTTTGGGAGGGGGACTATCCTTCCACAGACGAGGCGCAGAAATAATCTGCAAGATGAAAAAGGAAGAAAAAAAAATACTAGAAAGCAAAACGTTTTCTTGGGATGGGTACAGCTTTTTATTTTTATATCTTTCAAAGAAACAAATTCTAGAAAAGGAGTATAACTGGTTTGGGAGGGGGACTATCCTTCCACAGACGAGGAGCAGAAATAATCTGCAAGATGAAAAAGGAGGAAAATAAAATATTAGAAAGCAAAACGCTTACTTGGCATGGGTATAGCTTCTCATTTGTATATCTTTCAAAGGAAAAAATTTAAGAAAAGGAGTATAACTGGCTTGGGAGGGGGACTATCCTTCCACAGACGAGGAGCAGAAATTATCTGCAAGATGAAAAAGGAAGAAAATAAAATACTATCAAACAACCGCTTACATGGCATGGGTATAGCTTTGTATTTGTATATCTTTCAAAGAAACAAATTCTAGAAAAGGAGTATAACTGGTTTGGGAGGGGGACTATCCTTCCACAGACGAGGCGCAGAAATAATCTGCCAGATGAAAAAGGAAGAAAATAAAATACTAGAAAGCGAAACGCTTACTTGGCATGGGTATAGCTTTTTATTTGTATTTCTTTCAAAGAAACAAATTCTAGAAAAGGAGTATAACTGGTTTTGGAGGGGGGCTACCCCTCCACAGACGAGGAGCAGAAATAATCAGCCAGACGAAAAAGGAATAAAATAAAATACTTGAAAGCAACACGCTTACTTGGGATGGGTATAGCTTTTTATTTGTATATCTTTCAAAGAAACAAATTCTGGAAAAGGAGTATATCTGGTTTGGGAGGGGGACTATCCTTCCACAGACGAGGCGCAGAAATAATCTGCAAGATGAAAAAGGAAGAAAAAAAAATACTAGAAAGCAAAACGCTTACTTGGCATGGGTATAGCTTTTTATTTGTATATCTTTCAAAGAGGCAAATTCTAGAAAAGGAGTATAACTGGTTTGGGAGGGGTACTATATCCTTCCACAGACATGGCGCAGAAATAATCTGCAAGATGAAAAAGGAAGAAAATAAAATACTAGAAAGCAAAACGCTTACTTGGGATGGGTATAGCTTTTTATTTGTATATCTTTCAAAGAAACAAATTCTAGAAAAGGAGTATAACTGGTTTGGGAGGGGGACTATCCTTCTACAGACGAGGTGCTGAAATAATCTGCAAGATGAAAAAGGAAGAAAAAAAAATACTAGAAAGCAAAACGCTTTCTTGGGATGGGTATAGCTTTTTATTTTTATATCTTTCAAAGAAACAAATTCAAGAAAAGGAGTATAACTGGTTTGGGAGGGGGACTATCCTTCCACAGACGAGGCGCAGAAATAATCTGCAAGATGAAAAAGGAAGAAAATAAAATACTAGAAAGCAAAACGCTTACTTGGCATGGGTATAGCTTCTCATTTGTATATCTTTCAAAGGAAAAAATTTAAGAAAAGGAGTATAACTGGTTTGGGAGGGGGACTATCCTTCCACAGACGAAGCGCAGAAATTATCTGCAAGATGAAAAAGGAAGAAAATAAAATACTAGAAAGCGAAACGCTTACTTGGCATGGGTATAGCTTTTTATTTGTATATCTTTCAAAGAAACAAATTCTAGAAAAGGAGTATAACTGGTTTGGGAGGGGGGCTATGCTGGCAGAGTTTAGTGCGTTGTGGAAAATGCCCAGCAAGCATAATGAAAAAGTCATCTTTTAACTAATCATAAATTTTATTAAGCAAGAAAAATCATAACTTAACTGAAACATCATAAAGGAAAAACAATCCTCTCCATAACATGAGGTAACGTTTTTAATACATACAGTCATGAAAATCAAAAGAAACAAAACTCCAAATCCAATCTTGATTTGTCATATATATACAATATAACAGTTGCATAATGAGGGTACTTACACACTCAAAATTAATACTATGCAAATTCTGTCGTTAAATTATTTTTAAATGTTCGAACTCCCTCCTTCAGAGGTTTTTCGAACTCGTGATCTCTGACTCTTACTCGAACCTTGTTCATCGAAATTCATAGTCTGACATGCGGACCCATCGAACATTTCAAAATAAATTCCTTTAATTTTATTTAATTCAGTCCTAGTTAAGGCCTTAGTCAAAAAATCAGCCAAATTACTTTTACTTTTAATGTACTTAATTTCGAATTTTCCCTCATTAAGCAAATTTCTCACGAAATGAAATCTTATATCAATATGCTTCGTCTTTAAATTTTCAACATTATTTTTACAATAATAAATTGCAGATTGATTGTCACAATACAAAACAGGTTTTTCAATTTTTGATATTATGTTTAACTCATTACATATGTTTGTAAACCATAAAAGTTCTTTAACCGTATCTGTTAAAGCTATAAATTCTGATTCCATGCTACTTAATGCAATACATTTTTGTTTGCTACATTTCCAACTAAAAGGAATACCTGCTAAGCATATCAAATAACCTGATGTAGAAAATCTGTTTGTTAAATGACAACCCCAATTTGCATCTGAATAAGCTATCAAAGAAGAATTATTAAGATTTGATAAACAAAGTTTATGTTCTTTAGTATTTATTACATAATTCATTAAATCTACAACTACAGTCCAATGTTGGTAATTATAGCAATTCGAGAATTGTGACGTAACGTTCACAGCATATGAAATATCTGGTCTGCTACGATTTGCTATAAAAGATAAGCACCCTATCAATGTACGATAAGGAAATTTCTTCATTATTTTATTTTCAACAATTTCATTTACTTTATTTGGCAATTTAAAACCTACTTTAATTGGTAACGTAACATGAGTTTTAGGTAATTCATTAAATCGTTTACATAATTTTTCAATATAAGTTTTTTGATGTAAATACAAATTACCGTTTTTGTTCTCAAAGTTAACACCTAACAAATATTTGACTTTTCCTAAATTTTGAATATCAAGTTTACTCTTAATCAATTCAATAGTTTCATCTAAAATAGTTTTAGTCTTACAAAATAACACCATGTCATCAACGTATACTAATAAAATAATGTTATTCATTTTATACACACAATTACAACATTTGAATTTTTCGAAACCAATCGATTTTAATGTAGTATCTAACTCAGCATTCCATTCTCTACCTGATTGTTTAAGTCCATATATCGACTTTTTAAGTAAACATACTTTATTCATTTCACCTTCAATTTCAAAACCTGGAGGTTGCTTCATATAAATTACCTCACTAAGATTTCCATACAAATATGCAGCTTTCACATCTAGCTGTGCATATTTCCAACATAACATTGATACAAGAATAATAAATAGTAATCTAATAACAGAAAAATTCACAACTGGTGAAAATACATCAAGAAAGTCAACACCATGCTGTTGTCTAAAACCTTGTGCTACAAGTCTAGCTTTGTATTGTTTAACATTATTGTTTTCATCTCTTTTTACTGCATAAACCCACCTATTTCCTATTACTTTAGCATTGGGAGGTTTATCAACTATTTCCCATACCTTTCTTTCGTTCATAATATTTAACTCTTTTTCCATTGCCTTATTCCACTGATTTCTTTCCGGTAGTTTTTGTGCATCGGAAAAGTTTTTCGGTATTTCTGCATTATATACCTCACCTTCACATATATCACTTATCTGATTATCTACAAAAGAATTAGATGGCGAATCTTCACTTTCGCTATCAGTGTCACTATGGGAAGAAGTTAAATTTTGAGTTTTGCTTAAAGCTTTAAAATTAAATTTAGAATGATCATACTCAATTTGGTTTTTATCACAATATTCTTTAGCTTGGTTGTTTGATCTTAATCTAGTTTTATCGCCTGGAGGGTAATAGTAAACATCTATTCTGCTACTTTTATTACGCGGTCTCTCAACTCTAGTCCATTCTGTTATTTTTAAAGGTTTTAATTTTAAATTTGGAGATTTAGCATGAACCTTATCTATTTCATTTTCATTGTTATCATCAAAATTGATGTCTGAATTCAGATTTATAAATAAAAAGTTTTCATTACTAGGTTTACCAAATAGTGTTTTAACTCCGTTTTTACTTTCATCAATTTTTACGTGTATAGTTTCTATAGTTTTCCTATCTTTAGGCAAGTAAATTCTATAACCTTTAGTATTGACTGCATATCCAGTTACAATTCCTACTTTTGCATTTGGTTGTAGTTTGTTTCTCTGAACTTTAGGGATATGAGCATACGCTAAAGATCCAAATACTTTGAAATGTTTAACTGACGGTTTATAACCATAGAAAATTTCAAACGGTGTTTTACCTTCCAGTAGTTTGTGTTCACTACGATTCTTTACGTGAACAAAACAATGCAGTGCTTCTGCCCAAAATCTACCTTTTAAACCACTATCGGCTAACATTGAGCGTATTCCCTCTCCAGCTACTCTGTTATAAGATTCGGCTACCCCATTTTGTTCTGGAGTGTATACTGAAGTTCTCTCCATACGTATACCTAATTCATTAAGAAAATCTTGAAATTTTACATTACAAAATTCCATGCCGTTATCACACCTTACAGATTTAAGTTTAACATTTAATTGTCTTTCATATTTTGCTAAATACAGTTTAAAGCAATTAAAAACTTCATGTTTATGTTTTATAGTAAAAATTTCAACATAACGAGAGAAATCATCTATTACAGATACGAAATATTCAGCTCCGCCAACTGAATTTACTGGACTTTTACCCCAAACATCCATATGTACTTTCTCTAATACACTTTTAGTCATTATAACGTGATTTACTTTAAAACTAGTTCTAGTCGATTTAGTTATTTTACAAGTATTACAAGTATCAAATTTACCACACAAATTATCTAAACCATTCACAACATTGTTTTGACTCATATGATTTAGCATTGCAACATTTAAATGGCAAAATCGTCTATGAACCAATTCCCTATCTAGACCTGTACTAAATGCCAATTCTTTAGTTACTACCACTTTTTCAACATAGCCTTTAAGTATATACAACTTATCAATTCTAGGTACAGTAAATAAATAATTATGGTTTTTACCAAATACAGTCATTTTGTTGTTACCCCATTTTACAGTAATCCCTGCTAAATCCATATTCGAACCGCTTATTAAATTTCTACGCATATTCGGTGCAAAATATACATTTTCTAATTTTATGGGAACAAATTTATCTCTATCTTTAACATTAAAATGTATATCACCAATACCAAAAATATCAGACTTACTATTTTTATCTCCAACAAGTACTTGACTAGGATTCAAAGTCTTGAAGTTACTAAAGTAGTCTCTTTGAGTACAGAAGTGAGCTGTGCTGGCAGTGTCAATCAGGAATTCAACAAACTGCTTGTCTTTCCTTTGGCGAATTTCAGCATCTCTTATCGTAGTCAAATCACTGTAAAAAGTTTCCTTGGAATCTTGAGTTTTAGAATTCCGTTTCGTGGTTTTCTTCTTCAGGAAACATCTTTCCGCACTATGTCCTTTCTTATTGCAGTAGGAACACATAATTGTTGTTGTTGTATCATTGCCCAGGACGCGACCACTGCTTTTATTTCCATTCAACTTCCGATAGGCTTGCTTTCTAGTAGATGAAGTAGTATAAGCATCGGCGACTATGTCCTCTCCTCTGTCTTTCTGCTTTTGTTGTATCCTTCCAGATTCGATTAGGAGCTCCTTTTCAACATTAGAAATCGAAAAATCTTTATCTTCTAGTCGATAAAGCATTTGAACTAAGTTGTCACAATCTGCTGGCAATCTTCTAATTAATTGGAAACATGTGAGCTTTTCTGGCATTACAAAACCTGCGTCATGAATCTGTTTCCTTTTTTCATTTACAAACTTGCAGAAAATGCCAATAGTCTCCTTCTCTGGATCAAACTTCAATTCAAAGAATTCATCAATAAGTCCGGCTAACCGTGCTCGGGAGGTAGGTTCAAAGTTTTCTTTTAAAATAGTCCACGCTGTCTTTCCGTCCTCTGTGTCGGCTATCAGCGGTTGAAACTGCTCATCAATTCCTTGGAATATAGTAGAGTAACTTCTAGCTTTTCGCACTTCATAAGAGCGTAAGTCTCTGTCTGTTGCATCAGTTGGTAATGGCTTCTCTGTACCACCAACAAATTCCCAAGATCCTTTATCGATGAGTAACACTTTCATATTTACTTTCCAATTACTGTAATTGAAACTGTTGAGCTTTGTAAATCCCAATATGGAGCTGCTGTCACTTTCGGCCATCTTCAATCTGTCTACACGGCCCCAGTAGCTTTGTAATAAACTTGCTTCTAAAGACGACAAAAGCTTAATTAAGCTGGGCAGGTATGGCCCATAACCTTGCTGACAGAGTTTAGTGCGTTGTGGAAAATGCCCAGCAAGCATAATGAAAAAGTCATCTTTTAACTAATCATAAATTTTATTAAGCAAGAAAAATCATAACTTAACTGAAACATCATAAGGGAAAAACAATCCTCTCCATAACATGAGGTAACGTTTTTAGTACATACAGTCATGAAAATCAAAAGAAACAAAACTCCAAATCCAATCTTGATTTGTCATATATATACAATATAACAGTTGCATAATGAGGGTACTTACACACTCAAAATTAATACTATGCAAATTCTGTCGTTAAATTATTTTTAAATGTTCGAACTCCCTCCTTCAGAGGTATTTCGAACTCGTGATCTCTGACTCTTACTCGAACCTTGTTCATCGAAATTCATAGTCTGACAGGCTACCCCTCCACAGACGAGGTGCTGAAATAATCTGCCAGACGAAAAAGGAATAAAAAAAAATACTTGAAAGCAACACGCTTACTTGGGATGGGTATAGCTTTTTATTTGTATATCTTTCAAAGAACTAAATTCTAGAAAAGGAGTATAACTGGTTTGGGAGGGGGACTATCCTTCCACAGACGAGGCGCAGAAATAATCTGCAAGATGAAAAAGTAAGAAAAAAAAATACTAGAAAGCAAAACGCTTTCTTGGGATGGGTACAGCTTTTTATTTTTATATCTTTCAAAGAAACAAATTCTAGAAAAGGAGTATAACTGGTTTGGGAGGGGGACTATCCTTCCACAGACGAGGCGCAGAAATAATCTGCAAAATGAAAAAGGAAGAAAATAAAATACTAGAAAGCAAAACGCTTACTTGGCATGGGTATAGCTTTTTATTTGTATATCTTTCAAAGGAAAAAATTTAAGAAAAGAAGTATAACTGGTTTGGGAGGGGGACTATCCTTCCACAGACGAGGCGCAGAAATAATCTGCAAAATGAAAAAGGAAGAAAATAAAATACTAGAAAGCAAAACGCTTGCTTGGTATGGGTATAGCTTTTTATTTGTATATCTTTCAAAGAGGCAAATTCTAGAAAAGGAGTATAACTGGTTTGGGAGGGGGACTATATCCTTCCACAGACATGGCGCAGAAATAATCTGCAAGATGAAAAAGGAAGAAAATAAAATACTATCAAACAACCGCTTACATGGCATGGGTATAGCTTTGTATTTGTGTATGTTTCATAGAAACAAATTATAGAAAAGGAGTATAACTGGTTTGGGAGGGGGACTATCCTTCCACAGACGAGGCGCAGAAATAATCTGCAAGATGAAAAAGGAAGAAAAAAAATTACTAGAAAGCAAAACGCTTTCTTGGGATGGGTACAGCTTTTTATTTTTATATCTTTCAAAGAAACAAATTCTAGAAAAGGAGTATAACTGGTTTGGGAGGGGGACTATCCTTCCACAGACGAGGCGCAGAAATAATCTGCAAGATGAAAAAGGAAGGAAAATAAAATACTAGAAAGCAAAACGCTTACTTGGCATGGGTATAGCTTCTGATTTGTATATCTTTCAAAGGAAAAAATTTAAGAAAATGAGTATAACTGGTTTGGGAGGGGGACTATCCTTCCACAGACGAGGCGCAGAAATTATCTGCAAGATGAAAAAGGAAGAAAGTAAAATACTATCAAACAAAAGCTTACATGGCATGGGTATAGCTTTGTATTTGTATATCTTTCAAAGAAACAAATTCTAGAAAAGGAGTATAACTGGTTTGGGAGGGGGACTATCTTTCCACAGACGAGGCGCAGAAATAATCTGCCAGATGAAAAAGGAAGAAAATAAAATACTAGAAAGCGAAACGCTTACTTGGCATGGGTATAGCTTTTTATTTGTATATCTTTCAAAGAAGCAAATTCTAGAAAAGGAGTATAACTGGTTTGGGAGGGGGACTATCCTTCCACAGACGAGGCGCAGAAATAATCTGCAAGATGAAAAAGGAAGAAAATAAAATTCTAGAAAGCAAAACGCTTACTTGGCATGGGTATAGCCTTTTATTTGTATATCTTTCAAAGGAAAAAATTTAAGAAAAGGAGTATAACTGGTTTGGGAGGGGGACTATCCTTCCACAGACGAGGCGCAGAAATAATCTGCTAGATGAAAAAGGAAGAAAATAAAATACTAGAAAGCAAAACGCTTACTTGGGATGGGTATAGCTTTTTATTTGTATATCTTTCAAAGAGGCTAATTCTAGAAAAGGAGTAAAACTGGTTTGGGAGAGGGACTATATCCTTCCACAGACATGGCGCAGAAATAATCTGCAAAATGAAAAAGGAAGTAAATAAAATGCTATCAAACAACCGCTTACTTGGCATGGGTATAGCTTTGTATTTGTGTATGTTTCATAGAAACAAATTCTAGAAAAGGAGTTTAACTGGTTTGTGAGGGGGGCTACCCTACCACAGACGAGGCGCAGAAATAATCTGCAAAATGAGAAAGGAAGAAACTAAAATACTAGAAAGCAAAACGCTTTCTTGGGATGGGTACAACATTTTATTTTTATATCTTTCAAAGAAACAAATTCTAGAAAAGGAGTATAACTGGTTTGGGAGGGGGACTATCCTTCCACAGACGAGGCGCAGAAATTATCTGCAAGATGAAAAAGGAAGAAAATAAAATACTATCAAACGACAGCTTACATGGCATGGGTATAGCTTTGTATTTGTATATCTTTCAAAGAAACAAATTCTAGAAAAGGAGTATAACTGGTTTGGGAGGGGGACTATCTTTCCACAGACGAGGCGCAGAAATAATCTGCCAGATGAAAAAGGAAGAAAATAAAATACTAGAAAGCGAAACGCTTACTTGGCATGGGTATAGCTTTTTATTTGTATATCTTTCAAAGAAACAAATTCTAGAAAAGGAGTATAACTGGTTTGGGAGGGGGACTATATCCTTCCACAGACATGGCGCAGAAATAATCTGCAAGATGAAAAAGGAAGTAAATAAAATGCTATCAAACAACCGCTTACTTGGCATGGGTATAGCTTTGTATTTGTGTATGTTTCATAGAAACAAATTCTGGAAAAGGAGTTTAACTGGTTTGTGAGGGGGGCTACCCTACCACAGACGAGGCGCAGAAATAATCTGCAAAATGAGAAAGGAAGAAACTAAAATACTAGAAAGCAAAACGCTTTCTTGGGATGGGTACAGCTTTTTATTTTTATATCTTTCAAAGAAACAAATTGTAGAAAAGGAGTATAACTGGTTTGGGAGGGGGACTATCCTTCCACAGACGAGGCGCAGAAATTATCTGCAAGATGAAAAAGGAAGAAAATAAAATACTATCAAACGACAGCTTACATGGCATGGGTATAGCTTTGTATTTGTACATCTTTCAAAGAAACAAATTCTAGAAAAGGAGTATAACTGGTTTGGGAGGGGGACTATCCTTCCACAGACGAGGCGCAGAAATAATCTGCCAGATGAAAAAGGAAGAAAATAAAATACTAGAAAGCGAAACGCTTACTTGGCATGGGTATAGCTTTTTATTTGTATATCTTTCAAAGAAACAAATTCTAGAAAAGGAGTATAACTGGTTCGGGAGGGGGGCTACCCCTCCACAGACGAGGCGCTGAAATAATCTGCCAGACGAAAAAGGAATAAAATAAAATACTAGAAAGCAAAACGCTTACTTGGTATGGGTATAGCTTTTTATTTGTATATCTTTCAAAGGAAAAAATTTAAGAAAAGGAGTATAACTGGTTTGGGAGGGGGACTATCCTTCCACAGAGGAGGCGCAGAAATAATCTGCAAAATGAAAAAGGAAGAAAATAAAATACTAGAAAGCAAAACGCTTACTTGGCATGGGTATAGCTTTTTATTTGTATATCTTTCAAAGGAAAAAAATTAAGAAAAGGAGTATAACTGGTTTGGGAGGGGGACTACCCTTCCACAGACGAGGCGCAGAAATAATCTGCAAAATGAAAAAGGAAGAAAATAAAATACTTGAAAGCAAAACGCTTACTTGGTATGGGTATAGCTTTTTATTTTTATATCTTTCAAAGAAACAAATTCTAGAAAAGGAGTATAACTGGTTTGGGAGGGGGACTATATCCTTCCACAGACATGGCGCAGAAATAATCTGCAAGATGAAAAAGGAAGAAAATAAAATACTATCAAACAACCGCTTACATGGCATGGGTATAGCTTTGTATTTGTGTATGTTTCATAGAAACAAATTCTAGAAAAGGAGTATAACTGGTTTGGGAGGGGGACTATCCTTCCACAGACGAGGCGCAGAAATAATCTGCAAGATGAAAAAGGTAGAAAAAAAATTACTAGAAAGCAAAACGCTTTCTTGGGATGGGTACAGCTTTTCATTTTTATATCTTTCAAAGAAACAAATTCTAGAAAAGGAGTATAACTGGTTTAGGAGGGGGACTATCCTTCCACAGACGAGGCGCAGAAATAATCTGCAAGATGAAAAAGGAAGGAAAATAAAATACTAGAAAGCAAAACGCTTACTTGGCATGGGTATAGCTTCTGATTTGTATATCTTTCAAAGGAAAAAATTTAAGAAAATGAGTATAACTGGTTTGGGAGGGGGACTATCCTTCCACAGACGAGGCGCAGAAATTATTTGCAAGATGAAAAAGGAAGAAAATAAAATACTATCAAACATCCTCTTACATAGCATGGGTATAGCTTTGTATTTGTATATCTTTCAAAGAAACAAATTCTAGAAAAGGAGTATAACTGGTTTGGGAGGGGGACTATCCTTCCACAGACGAGGCGCAGAAATAATCTGCCAGATGAAAAAGGAAGAAAATAAAATACTAGAAAGCGAAACGCTTACTTGGCATGGGTATAGCTTTTTATTTGTATATCTTTCAAAGAAACAAATTCTAGAAAAGGAGTATAACTGGTTCGGGAGGGGGGCTACCCCTCCACAGACGAGGCGCTGAAATAATCTGCCAGACGAAAAAGGAATAAAATAAAATACTTGAAAGCAACACGCTTACTTGGCATGGGTGAAGTTTTTTATTTGTATATCTTTCAAAGAAACAAATTCTAGAAAAGGAGTATAACTGGTTTGGGAGGGGGACTATCCTTCCACAGACGAGGCGCAGAAATAATATGCAAGATGAAAAAGGAAGAAAATAAAATACTAGAAAGCAAAACGCTTACTTGGCATGGGTATAGCTTCTCATTTGTATATCTTTCAAAGGAAAAAATTTAAGAAAAGGAGTATAACTGGTTTGGGAGGGGGACTATCCTTCCACAGACGAGGCGCAGAAATTATCTGCAAGATGAAAAAGGAAGAAAATAAAATACTATCAAACAACCGCTTACTTGGCATGGGTATAGCTTTTTATTTGTATATCTTCCAAAGAAACAAATTCTAGAAAAGGAGTATAACTGGTTTGGGAGGGGGGCTACCCCTCCACAGACGAGGCGCAGAAATAATCTGCCAGATGAAAAAGGAATAAAATAAAATACTTGAAAGCAACACGCTTACTTGGGATGGGTATAGCTTTTTATTTGTATATCTTTCAATGAAACAAATTCTAGAAAAGGAGTATAACTGTTTTGGAAGGGGGACTATCCTTCCACAGACGAGGCGCAGAAATAATCTGCAAGATGAAAAAGGAAGAAAATAAAATACTAGAAAGCAAAACGCTTACTTGGCATGGGTATAGCTTTTTATTTGTATATCTTTCAAAGGAATAAATTTAAGAAAAGGAGTATAACTGGTTTGGGAGGGGGACTATCCTTCCACAGACGAGGCGCAGAAATTTTCTGCAAGATGAAAAAGGAAGAAAATAAAATACTATCAAACAACCGCTTTCTTGGCATTGGTATAGCTTTGTATTTGTATATCTTTCAAAGAAACAAATTCTAGAAAAGGAGTATAACTGGTTTGGGAGGGGGACTATCCTTCCACAGACGAGGCGCAGAAATAATCTGCAAGATGAAAAAGGAAGGAAAATAAAATACTAGAAAGCAAAACGCTTACTTGGCATGGGTATAGCTTCTGATTTGTATATCTTTCAATGGAAAAAATTTAAGAAAATGAGTATAACTGGTTTGGGAGGGGGACTATCCTTCCACAGACGAGGCGCAGAAATTATTTGCAAGATGAAAAAGGAAGAAAATAAAATACTATCA
This sequence comes from Parasteatoda tepidariorum, assembly GCF_982258835.1. NCBI lineage: Eukaryota > Metazoa > Arthropoda > Arachnida > Araneae > Theridiidae > Parasteatoda > Parasteatoda tepidariorum. The sequence goes on along the minus strand of NC_141761.1, from coordinate 44,627,894 downwards.
AACAACCGCTTACATAGCATGGGTATAGCTTTGTATTTGTATATCTTTCAAAGAAACAAATTCTAGAAAAGGAGTATAACTGGTTTGGGAGGGGGACTATCCTTCCACAGACGAGGCGCAGAAATAATCTGCCAGATGAAAAAGGAAGAAAATAAAATACTAGAAAGCGAAACGCTTACTTGGCATGGGTATAGCTTTTTATTTGTATATCTTTCAAAGAAACAAATTCTAGAAAAGGAGTATAACTGGTTCGGGAGGGGGGCTACCCCTCCACAGACGAGGCGCTGAAATAATCTGCCAGACGAAAAAGGAATAAAATAAAATACTTGAAAGCAACACGCTTACTTGGCATGGTTGAAGTTTTTTATTTGTATATCTTTCAAAGAAACAAATTCTAGAAAAGGAGTATAACTGGTTTGGGAGGGGGACTATCCTTCCACAGACGAGGCGCAGAAATAATATGCAAGATGAAAAAGGAAGAAAATAAAATACTAGAAAGCAAAACGCTTACTTGGCATGGGTATAGCTTCTCATTTGTATATCTTTCAAAGGAAAAAATTTAAGAAAAGGAGTATAACTGGTTTGGGAGGGGGACTATCCTTCCACAGACGAGGCGCAGAAATTATCTGCAAGATGAAAAAGGAAGAAAATAAAATACTATCAAACAACCGCTTACTTGGCATGGGTATAGCTTTGTATTTGTGTATGTTTCATAGAAACAAATTCTAGAAAAGGAGTATAACTGGTTTGTGAGGGGGCTACCCTACCACAGACGAGGCGCTGAAATAATCTGCCAGACAAAAAAGGAATAAAATAAAATACTTGAAAGCAACACGCTTACTTGGGATGGGTATAGCTTTTTATTTGTATATCTTTCAAAGAAACAAATTCTAGAAAAGGAGTATAACTGGTTTGGGAGGGGGACTATCCTTCCACAGACGAGGCGCAGAAATAATCTGCAATATGAGAAAGGAAGAAAATAAAATACTAGAAAGCAAAACGCTTACTTGGGATATGTATAGCTTTTTATTTGTATATCTTTCAAAGAAACAAATTCTAGAAAAGGAGTATAACTGGTTTGGGAGGGGGACTATCCTTCCACAGACGAGGCGCAGAAATAATCTGCAAGATGAAAAAGGAAGAAAATAAAATACTAGAAAGCAAAACGCTTACTTGGGATGGGTATAGCTTTTTATTTGTATATCTTTCAAAGAAACAAATTCTAGAAAAGGAGTATAACTGGTTTGGGAGGGGGACTATCCTTCCACAGACGAGGCGCAGAAAAAATCTGCAAGATGAAAAAGGAAGGAAATAAAATACTAGAAAGCAAAACGCTTACTTGGGATGCGTATAGTTTTTTATTTGTATGTCTTTCAAAGAAACTAATTCTAGAAAAGGAGTATAACTGGTTTGGGAGGGGGGCTACCCTTCCACAGACGAGGCGCAGCGTAAAAAAAATTTGGGGACGGGGGTTGGGAAAGCGCACTGATTTCACTCTCATTTTTAAATTTTTTTTCCATGTTCAAGCAGTATACTCTATGTGGTCTGTCTAACCAAGTCTATAATGCATGACATTGTTTGTCTGTCAAACAAAAGACTTCCTCCTGTCAAAGAGTCTGTAATTGTCGACTACTATGGCAACAAGAAAAAATTCCAAGAGGGGAGCTTTTGATACTTTTCTTACCGACCAAGATTCAAATCCTACCCTAAAAGATTTTCCTAACTTGCAATAGTTTAACAAGAGTTATCGACAGTACTCCAGACAATTGGTGAGTTCAGTTAGAGGGTATTTTACGCGATATGGGAAAAAGCATGAAATATATACAGCGTAAAAAACGTTTGGAAACGGTCAAATATGCCGATAAAATGAATGTATTCAATACTCTTTTGAGAAAAAATTGAAATAAAATTAAAAAATTTTTAATTAAAAAAATTGAAAAATTTTTCGGTGTTTTTTTTTAAAAATTATTTTTAAGAAAATTTGAAACCTGTTTATTTTTATATTCTTAGTCTGATAGATCTCGAGATTCAGCATTTTAAACGTTTTGTACCCTATTTTAATTTTCTCGGTTACAGTCCCATCTGTGAAGCTAAATGCATAAACTTATTTGTCAAATAGAATTATTTTTCTGGAGAATCCGAATCTGCAATAAGAAATTGGTGTTCATATTCAAATTTCAAAAATGCCTCACTCTGTCCCGAGGATAGAGAGAGGAGTTTGGTATCATTGGATAACTTTACGAAAATACTGTATATATAAGTAAAATTCTATTATATCTATACATACACATATATGTATATGCATGTATGTATATTTATATATATGTGTGTGTATATATATAGTAGAATTTTTACGTACAAAGTTATAATTTTTAAGTTTACAAAGTGCACGTTCAAGAATTATCTGCCACTGTTATGCATATTTTCCAATCTTTTAAAAGCTGTCCGATAAAGAAATAAAATTGTTTATCACACATTCTGATGTAAAATGCCAAAAAAGCGATGCATATAAATTAAATAGTGAAAAAATTATGTATCGTATGAAATGGATTTTATTCGTAATAATTATAGAAATATTAAAAAAATCTCTCAAAATTTAATAAAACTTTTTTTTAAAAAATGAATCAGAATTTAAACTTCGAGATTAAAATATGCAAAAATTGTTTGCTGCTATGAAATCAGGCTTTCCCTATGTTAAAAAGCTGTGAGAGCCTCTAACGCCTATATTTTGGCTAAGAAACTTGGAATCACGATGTGTGTTGGTTGTGTAAAGTTTGCCATAGAATAAAAAGAAAAAAATTATAATTTTTCCGAGATTTATAAACTGCTAAACTTGCAGCGGCGAAAAACACCATGCTCGTCACTCCGCACATGCCGAGGGAATGTAACTGTTGAGGTACAGATTTGAAATTTGTTCTAGAACTATCATTTTTAGTTAGAAACTTAACACGAGATTTTTTAAAAAAAAATCAATTCGTTTTAAATCCTTTTATGGTTTTTTTAAAATTGTATTTTTGTTTTACGTTTCATTTAGTTTTGCTGCTCAAAAACTGAAAGATTAAGAAAATTTAAATTACGAAATCGGGTAAAAAATGTTGAAGGATATTAAAAAATAATTTGCAAATTATGCAACTTAAAAATAATTCTGTTATTAGTTCAAGAATGATCAATTGCTAAATTTGAATTTGTGTTGAAAGGTTTACTCTTATTTATAAATGTATTGCAAATGTTTTAGAAATTCAAAATTTGTTCGAAAGTTATTGCAATTTTAAGAAATTACAAATGTTATTTTATGTTTTTTTTTGTTGATTTAATTAATAACTGTTTACTCTTTTTGAAGAAATACTTATTTATCTCTCTCGAGATTTTTATTTTATAAGCTCACACTTCACTTGATTTCAAAAGCAATAGAAAAGCTAATAAATATAATATTAAAGCAAAAATGAGTGCGAGAGTCATTTGATGTTTTCAGATATAAATCTTAATATTTGTATCGAAACTTTTAAAAACATTGAAGACTTTAGAGAGATAAAAACCGTTTCCAATTTAAGCAGTTATATAATATTCTTTCAGCAATATTCTTCTCAGCAGCAAATGCTTTAGAAGATTTTACATGGCAAAACTGTTGACATATAGTTTGAAAGATCATGTTTGAATCTTCTTGAAATGTCCTTTTTACAGATGCCAAATTCGGATTGATCAAAATGAGGAGATGAAGTTCTTCTTTCTAGCTTTAATAACAGCAATTTTGAAATCAGTATAGGATTGTGATATTCATATTAGAATGGTTTTGAAATTACAGTGGTTTTGAAAAATGAAACTAGATTTTAACTTCCTACGCTTATTTTGTTCGATGCAACTTTTGAACGCGTAAAAAAGACGCCATTTCTGAAAGCTTCAAGCCTGATCTCTCAAACTGCGCCGGAAAAGTTTGTCACAGAAAATCTTCAGAGACATTTGCTGCTAAACGAAAGATTGTTTACTTTGAGTTATAGAAGTGGTTCCATATTTTTGTCCAATCTCTGTAGGTTATCATTATATGTAGTTAACAAGTAAAATTATTTTACATTTATTTCTTCTTAGCTTGCTAGGGTAAACCAACCAGTGAAGGAACATTTCATATATATTGATTAAAAATAAGAATTTGAAAGTTTTTCTTTAGATTGATTGGCAACAATAGCTTACTGCCAAACAATAGGAAGTCATCTAGCAATGCTTTGGATTACCTGGTCAAATAGACTTCTCTGGAAAAATTTTTTGAATTTGTTATTATCTCTGCAACACCTTGTTTCTTTGAAAAAATTATAAGGTGAGTGTTTGTATTTATATGTTTGAAGTGGAATTAATTGAAGGTAATAGTTATATTTTTCTCACTGTGAGAAAGAGAATTCAAAATGTAGTTATTGAAGTTACGTTTTATTTTTTTTAAGCATCATAGCATAATAAAGTACTGAAATATGGGGGTGTTTATTCACTGGATCACCAAACGATGAAAAACCAGTAAAGGAACAAGTGTTCCTTTACTGTTTTTTTTTTCTAAGTTAATGAAAATAAAAGATAAACTTTAAATTTTCTTGTACATTTAGTGATGTTCCGCATCAAAAGTATGTTAAAAATACGAAAAACAACTTCTAACCAGTGAGGGAACAGGCATGTTCCTTTACTGGACATAGATTTCCCAGTGAATGAACAGTATGTGTTAATATGTTGACACTTTAATTTTCAATTCATGATTACAAAAAAAGTTAACATTTTCCAAGTATTTATACGTTATAATTTCAAGAATAGGCTTGTTTTTAAATATTTGTATGACTTATAAATTCATAAAGAGCATTAAAAAATAACCAAAATTAAGTGTTCCTTTACTGGGTGTTCATTCACTGGTAAGAGCTGTTCTTTCACTTGGTCTTTTTACTACTTGTTATTTGAACCTCCAAAACTTTAAAACAATATTATGTAAGTTCTCTACAATTTTTTACATAATTTGCAATTAGTAGCAAATATGTTGACACTGTCATTTAACTAAAATTACGAATTTTGAAATTGATATGATTTTTTAAAAGGCAAGCGAAGCTTAAGTGTTCCTTTACTGGTTAGTTTACCCTACACGTTCTGTATTTTTTTTTCCAAGTCCAGTTGAAGATTTTTTATATCATTTTTTTGCGATCAACATATTAACAAAATGCTCTTACACGAAATTGTTATTTTTATACATTACATAACTATGATTAAAAAATGATTTTTTAAATATCGTTTTTTAAGAATAATAAAAAACAAAGATGATTGAAAGGCAACTACCGGGGTTGGTGAGCCTATCCTCCTAGTAAATTAAAATGGTACTGAATAACTTTTGACCGTAATGTAAATTGTTGATAAATAGTAATTACTACTAAAAAAAATTATATTGTGAGTAAACTAAATTATACCACTGCCTACATTTATTATGTAAAAAAAAAATTATACTTAAATTATGTTTCACTGAAAAATTGTTTGATTGTTCTTAAATTTTATCTCACTGAGTACGAACTGTAATAACTTTAAAAAAAATAATCTTAAACTAGTTTTTAAGAAAGTTTTTTTTTTCTTCCGTCATAAACCTTTGAAAATGCTTAATTTTTCAAGTTTCTAAACTTTTAAATTTTGTTGGAGATTTTGGTTTTAAAAAGTAAATTATTTTAAAAAAATTATGAAGTTTTAGAAAATTATTTGGGGAGGCACGTGCCACTCCCCCAATACTACGCCTATGACTGCCCGGTATTCAGTACACTGATGCTTTTTTTTTAAATGTTAAAAAAATTTTTTTTTTAGGATTAAGTGCCCCATGCCTTGATATATATTTAACCAGTATTCCCCTACACCAGGGGTGTCAAACTCAAAAGCTAACTTGGGCCAAATAAGCAATGCTTAACTTTAGGTGGGCCGCAAAAAAAAAAAAAAAAAAAAAAAAAAAAATCAGTGTTCATAGAAACAAATATTTTTATTTTCAATAGTACATTGTAATAAACATATATAAAGTAAAATTATTGTTTGATATTTGACATCTCTTCTCTGCTACTATCTTTCCTATTGCGGGAGAAATTTTATTGGCTGAGACTACTTTAAAAATTGACCTAGCGTGAACGTTAATACGGTTTAGGACAGGAGATTTATTTCCATTCATAACAGAAAATAATTGCTCGCACTGATATAAGTACTTCCAAACATGGAAAAAATTTCATATGCGAATTTTCGAGTATTTTCAAACTTAGCAGGTAAATATTTGTAAAATTCAGGCACACCGACTTCAATGAATTTTGCCTTCAAATTTGAGTCGCACTGAATCTCAATGACTTCCATTTGCATATTACTGGGTTCTGAGTCTATATTTATTGAGAAAATCGAAGAAAACAAACAAAATTTGTCTTCCAAAGAATTAAAATCTTTAAACCTTGTTTCAAATTCTGTTCTAAGATTAGAAATTTTTTATGCGTATTTTTGATACGATGCAGTTTCCCTGGAATGGCAAGTGCCGCAAGCCAATTAGAATTTTACATTTTCGCTCATGCAATTTAAAATGATCCGTATAGTTTATAAATAAAGTATATTACAATTTTATATGCTAGTTTCTATTCTAATTAATATTTCCATTTTATTTTTACTTTGTGTCGGATATATTGACAGAGCCGCAAAAATGTTCATCTCGGGCCGCATGCGGCCCGCAGGCGGCGAGTTTGACAACCCTGCCTTACACTGATGTTTTCAAGCATAAGCGTGGTTGCCCGATATTCACGAAAATGATTTCATTTTCAAAACATGAAAGTAAAATTTGTGTGCCTTTAGAAATTTGACTTATTGGATAAAAAATAAAGAAATTCTAATTCTTTTTTGTTTAATCATCAGTTTAGCAATATTAAAAAAATACGGATAAGAATAAAAATCAAAATAATAAAGAAATAAATAAAGTAAATAAAGAATAAATAAAAAATAAAACAATGTCTTCGTTATTTAAATTTCTTTGGCGGCAAAATTTATTCGGGTAGCTTAAAGATGAAGATTCTGAACAGATAAAGATAAAGAATCAATTTCTGATTTATTAAAATTGCTAAATCTCGAGAGCAAATAATCTTATAAAATTCTCCATCAATCCAACTTGAAGCTTTCGAATCTTTTTGAAAATGGCGTCTCTGCTTCGTAACAGAACAATAATTAAAGTAAAGACAATTCTGTTATATTAAACATACCCATATTGATACAACCATTTCATGTAATTTTCACTGATTCATAAATATCCCTAAAAAACGTCACTTACCTGGTTTTTCCGCTAAACTCCTCAACTGGCTCGGCATATGCCTTCTAGTTTTGTACATGATTTTGTAGTGCTGCTCAGTTTTAATTGATTGATTTTTATATTAATCCCTGTACAAACAACGGGTATTCAGCTAGTATAATAATTAATTTTCACTCGATATTAAAATAAAAGATTCTACTGTTGCTGCCGGTATTTCAAAGATTATCGCCTCTCAGGAATTTAACCTTTACAACGCAAAAACAATTGGATAAAAAAATATAAAATTTTACACATTTTTAGAGAAATGTTCAAGGAAGATTCTAATAAAAAAATATTATTGACGAAAGCATTTGTTTTTAGAATTTTCTATGTCAAATTTGAAGATTGTTTTTCTGTACCGCCAATTACGTTTTGTTCTTTTTTTTTTTCTTTCAGCTACGTCTTTATATGTGTCTCTTTTTTTTCTTTCTAAATTGTGAAAAAATTTTAAAATTATTTAATTTTAAATTTCTTTTGGAGATGTTCATTGATATAAATCAAAGAGGTTAACAAAAAAAAACACACATATTTTCCTCCTCTTTTAGACGATAATACGGTCAAAGTGTCTGTTATTTTTAAAGGAAAAGGATTATTCAAATTACTTAATCTTTATGTAATTTTAAATAATTGTTAGAATACCTGTTTCTTCGCACTAAGTAAAGTTCATGTCAATCTTACCTGGCTTGGACAAATGCCAATTTTTTAAGTAACAGAACTGCATTAGTCAAGCATTAAGGAAAATTATACTTTATTTTATTAAAAATTAAGTATAAAAGGTGAAGTAAAAATTAGAAATTGAAGTATAAGAAATTAAGTTCGAAGTATGATGGTAAAATGGTAAGCGAAGGGAGCTTAAAGTTTAAAAAGTTTAAGTTCGTTAAACTCTTATACTAAAACTTTCTGTTTGCCAAATCTTAATAACGGTAATTATGTTAACATCTTTTTAAATGCAAATTTTTAATCTTAAGTACAAATTTTTAATCTTAAATACAAAGAACTAGTTCTTTATATTATCATCTTTTAAAAGAAGGTATAAAATATATGCAACAAATAAATCGTTTCTTATCGATTATTACGAGCCAAGTTCGCCGATACGCAGGAACAACTTACATTTATTTAAACAGGTCATCGGCTACTGATTACACTCATGGGTGGAAATACGACAATATCGTGATCTTGGTCAGGATAGCCTGGTTGGTAGGGCACTGGGCCCATGTCCAAGAAGTCATGGGTTCGATCCCCGCAAGCCGAAGACAATGGAACTTCGGGGCTTGCGAAGATCCCCGCAAGCCCCGTATAGTAAATGGTGACTGTTGCACGTTAAAATCAATCGAGTCACAAAGTCCTCTATGTTTCCAAAAAAAACCATGCCTCTGGGGGTATTGATCCAGGAGTTTCCTTGTCTTCAGGATTGGTTCAATCTTCAGTGGTAGACGGATCATGGGTTAGAGCAGTGTTTCCCAACCCTTTTTGTACCATGCCCCACCTAAGCCTTTCTAAAATTCTTATGCCCCCACCCTATGTAACATATACATAATTTTTAATATTAAAAAATCGAATTGTTCACTTAAGAAACTTAGGAAATTGTTAGCTAAACAAAGTAACTAAATTTTCAGAACATATAATGGAAAACTAAAATTCAAATTCGAAATAATTTTAATAAAGATTTTTCTATAATAATTTAATATTTTAATTTAGTGAGATTCTTGCCCTTGATGCTTGCTGCACGTAGATTTTATCTTAGGTTCCAATTTGGTTAGCTTCAGTCTCAAGTCTTCCCGTTGTGTTATATCCAGACGATTTGTTTTTTTTTTACCAATAAAATCATTTACAGCACTAAATCCACATTCAGCTAAATATGAAGATGAAATCGGTAACAATAGTTTTCTTGCACATTTGATTGAATTTGGGTATTTGTTTTCTGTTTCCTCACGAAGCCTTGCCATCACTCCTTTCATATTAAATAAAGTTTTAACTGACTCATCATTTTGCATTACTGCAAGTTCTTCTTGATATATTTGATATATCAGACAAATCCACTAACATTGACTGCAACATCCGTGTTGGAAAATAAATTTGTTTTAAATCAGAATATCTTTCTTTTAAATCAGCCGATAGATAATTTTCAGCTGATAGACAATAACAAGTAAAGCGGTATCATTTACTTCACATTTTTGGAGCCAATGAAACTGTTCAAAGTTTTTGTTGTTAATATATTTCTGACATAACTCAATAAGGGTAATGAAGCCAAATATCTTCGCTTTTGCATCAACAAGAGTTTTATTTGTTCCTTGAAGTTTCTTATTTAATAAATTGAGTTTTTCAAAGATATTGGCTAAATAACTCACAAGTGCTTTACCATCGACTGTAAACAGATACTTCATTTCAGATTTGTCGCTTAAAAAATCCATAAGTCACATAATATTTATTGACCGCAATTATTTAAGAATTTGCTTTTTTCTTTCGATTTTGTCACCGAAATCTTGCATTGCATTTAAATGGCCCAGAGCAAAAAGTTTAAACTTTTGTCGAGTCCATTTTTGAATTGCCCCTCTTTACCCTCAAATTGCCCCCCGGTGGGGCGTGGGCCCCACGTTGGGAAACACTGGGTTAGAGGCTCCTTACCGTCCGGCTAACCGTGTAAGTTATTCGTGGTTTTCCTCTCCAAGTAATGCAAATGCGAGCTATTTCCACCAAAAAGTCTTCCACGAAGGCAAATTTATTCCAATACTTGATCCAGAAGTTCCCTTGCCTTCTGGATTGGGTGCAAAATTACAAGACTACGGAGTTGAACATCAGTAGTTGTAAACCCTTAATTGGGTCGGCTAATCAACGACGGTTATAAAGTAAAATATCGTGATAATTTTAATCAGGGAATACGATAAAATTGCGATAATTATCATTATCAAATCAGCAAAATAATGTTGTTTATGCTTTACATAACTACAATTATTGATTAGGATATTATTGTGAGTATTGTTTAGTTTTATTTAGGAAGCGAAAATGCTTCCAACAATAAATCCTTTTTAACAAATTCACCAGAGTGTTTTTACAAATCTGAAAAATGCTCTAAAATAAAAAAGATCTGAAAGTGCAAAATGTAAAAAGAAAAAATGAAATACACTCTCCCTTGCGCAATATGAGTTTATTATACTCACATATTGTCTTGATTTCTGACTGTATGATTTTGTATCTTTTGTATTGTGAGTATTGTTTAGTTTTATTTAGGAAGCGAAAATGCTTCCAACAATAAATCCTTTTTAACAAATTCACCAGAGTGTTTTTACAAATCTGAAAAATGCTCTAAAATAAAAAAGATCTGAAAGTGCAAAATGTAAAAAGAAAAAATGAAATACACTCTCCCTTGCGCAATATGAGTTTATTATACTCACATATTGTCTTGATTTCTGACTGTATGATTTTGTATCTTTTGTATTGTGAGTATTGTTTAGTTTTATTTAGGAAGCGAAAATGCTTCCAACAATAAATCCTTTTTAACGAATTCACCAGAGTGTTTTTACAAATCTGAAGAATGCTCTAAAACAAAAAAGATATGAAAGTGCAAAATGTAAAAAGAAAAAATGAAATACACTCTCCCTTGCGCAATATGAGTTTATTATACTCACATATTGTCTTGATTTCTGACTGTATGATTTTGTATCTTTTGTATTGTGAGTATTGTTTAGTTTTATTTAGGAAGCGAAAATGCTTCCAACAATAAATCCTTTTTAACGAATTCACCAGAGTGTTTTTACAAATCTGAAGAATGCTCTAAAACAAAAAAGATCTGAAAGTGCAAAATGTAAAAAGAAAAAATGAAATACACTCTCCCTTCCGCAATATGAGTTTATTATACTCAAATATTGTCTTGATTTCTGACTGTATGATTTTGTATCTTTTGTATTGTGAGTATTGTTTAGTTTTATTTAGGAAGCGAAAATGCTTCCAACAATAAATCCTTTTTAACAAATTCACCAGAGTGTTTTTACAAATCTAAAAAATGCTCTAAAACAAAAAAGATATGAAAGTGCAAAATGTAAAAAGAAAAAATGAAATACACTCTCCCTTCAGCAATATGAGTTTATTATACTCACATATTGTCTTGATTTCTGACTGTATGATTTTGTATCTCGAGATACTTAAAATTCTAATTATTTAAAAAGACAGGTAATAGTAGGAGGCTGCAATTACTGTATAAACCTAAAATATCAACTTAGAGACCACAAATTTTTTTAGTGTAATTGCCATTGTTAAAAACTAACGAATTAGAAGATTGCGAGAATTTTCTGAAACACCACGAGAGATATTAAAGGTTGTTCAATTCATGAGTTAGTAATAAAAAAAGGCTTGTCAAACCTTTTTTTCTTAAGCAACACTAAAATATCTGTCAGAAAAAATTAAATGCTACAGTATTTATCGCAGGACCTTCAGTAAATTCATATAAATTAAAGAGTAAAACCGTTTCGAATCACATTTGTTCCATTCTGATGTTAGATTATATCTTTCGAAAAAAGAAAATTATAATTATGTTAAATTTTTGAAAATTTTTTCTTTAAAACTTTTGAATCTATGAAATTTGTTTACTAGTCAATTACTTATTGTAAGTAATGAAAAAAAATCAATTTAATTCAATGATATTAGATTAAATATTATGCTTTTAATATTTAAACATTTCATTCTCAAACTTGTTTCTTTTTTCTATACAAAACATGGTACATGGGTTATATACTATAAATGTTACGCTTAACTTTGCAATTTTTTATTCATAAATTTTTAACCGTAAATCGGAAGTTATTTTCTTTGCGATAATTTGTGCGGCCATATTCTGAAAATGATAATAATAATTAGGGTTAACTCCAGTATCGAGACAAGGCGACAATTGACAAATATCGCTGAAATGCATGGGCCACAAATTTGTTACCTTGAAATTCTTTTGAATTTTACAAAATATTAACGCCTAATGAATACTATACCCTAAGCAGCGATGGCTCAGGGAATTGAGCATTCACCTTTCAATGAGGCGAACCGGGTTCGAATCCCAGTCGATACGAATTCCGCATCCGGCTTGCACCGATCACAGTGCTGACGTGAAATATCCTCAGTGGTAGACGGATCATGGGTTAGAGTCCCTTTGCTGTCAGGCTAACCTAGGGAGGTTCTCGTAGTCTCCCACTCCGTGTAACGCAAATGAGGATTAGTTCCATCAAAAAGTCCTCCACGAAGGCAAATTTCTCCCAATACTTGATCCTGGAGTTCCCTTGTCTTCTGGATTGGGTTCAAAATTACAAGGCTACGGAGTTAAACATTAGTAGTCGTAAACCCGAAAAATTAGGTCGGTGGTTCAACGACGGTTATAAAATATAAAATTTTAACGAAAAATAGTTTTTTTTTTAATCGAAATCTTTAAAAAAAAAATTTGTTCTTATTTTATTGTTCTATGTATCTATGTATCTATGTTCTATGTATGGTATTCAAATAGACTATAGAGTAACTAAAAGTGTCTGGTACAAAATGTGCTGTGCTTTGCATTCATGTACTGGTAGTATAATTGTTCGAAAATGAAATAATATTTATTGCTCTTTTAGAATTAACTAAATTTAAAATTCTGTAACTTTTAGATAGTTAATTTTTAATATAATATTTTGTTAGTTCTTACTTTCCCTGTTTTCCTCATTTATTTATTTATTTGGTCTCAGCATTTTAATCTCTTTGTTGAATCTTTTTATTTCCAATGAGCTGCACAATCGGTCTTGCCGATGAGCAGACCTAGTGCTTTCTCCAGTGCTTTGTTGAATCTACTTGTTCATATTATTTCCCCTTTTGTCATTTAATTTTAGTAAATACTAATCTTTTCTCATTATGGGGTAATGAACCTTAGGATGTTTTGGAATAAATAATTTTCGATGTGTACCATAACATGAATTATGTAATGTATGTGAAGTTAAATTTTTTTTCTCCTCAAGTTTGTCTACCATATGAAGTTTTTGGACCACTAAATAAATACCTAGGTGGTCCTATTAGATCACTAAATTTTCACTGCTGATGTCAACCTTAATATTGATATACAGTTAAACCTCGCTATAGCGAATCGTCTGTTGATTTAGTAATATACTCGCTATAAACGATATACCCGCATTTCACTGCATCCAAATATTTAAAAAATAATTTTTTAGCATATAATAGTTAAATTATTGAAAATATTAGGGATTGCGATTTTACATAATTTTTTCGAAAATGTAAACGAATTAAACAGATAATAAATAACTTTGAAGAGAAAAAAACTTCTTTGCTTAAAGTTTTACATTTTATGGAAGAACTTAGTGATTTTTGATTGAACACACTTTGATTTTAAGTAGAATTCATCAATATTCTTATCTACAATTCAGGATTTTCTGTTGTAAAGAAAAATAAATTCAGGCAGTAATGCTCATTCTATACTCAGGCAGTAATGCTTATTTTATAATCTCGCAGCATTGCAGAAAATATAAACGAGCATTAATACTTATTTTACTTAAGATATAAATGATGCTGAAATTTCATTTTCTTCCATAGCTTCGTTCTTTCGCTTAATTTCGGAGACAATGTCATCATCGGTAGAGGTACCAGAAGCGCACACTTCTGGTACAGAGTGATAGGTAAATTGTCTTCATTATCTTCGTCCTCCTCATTAGTCTTTCTTCAAAATCCTTCGAAAGAACTGCGTGTCGGAAACAGTTGTGGATTGTTATCGATGCCACTTGCTTCCATGATTTTTCTAACCAAACAATTGCTTCTCGAAGAGAGATGTTGCATTCTGGGTGTGTATTGCTCTGTTCATAGTTCTAAGAACACGCTTCACTAATTGTCTTTTATAGTGTGATTTTAGATTGTGAATAATACCCTGGTTCATGGGTTGTAACACCAAAGTCGTATTTGGAGGTAGAAATGCGAGCTTAATGCACTTTAACATGTCTAAATGGGGCTGAGCTGTATGCATCTGCGAGTTTAAAGTTGGAAAACTGAAAAAAAATTGCGTGATTTGAAATTCTAGTTCTTTATAACCGAACTGAAAATTTCTCAGCTGTTCACCATGAGCGTTTGAAATAACATTATCTAAATGGGAAAAGTTCACTATATTCATGTGAAAACATCCACCAGGTGGAAATATTCTATTTTACAACGCAAAACCCGCGAGTTGATAGATTTAATACTTTCTGATATTAATCTCAAGCACTTGCCTACTGATTCTCAGTTGATGCTCGAGACGTAGTTAGACGTCATATCCGAATATGTGACATTTTTTGTCTCCACCAAGTATGACCTTTGGAATAACAAATGGGAGGTCTAGCAAAGGTAAGAACTTCACCATGTAAGGCTGAACGGCTTGCGGCTGAATCAAACCTTGCTATCAGTTTTAATAAAATTCCAAAATTTTTGACAAAACGTAAGAATTTATCTAAAAACCATAGTATTGTGGCAAAGTGACTGGAATCCCATCGGTGCAAAATAGACTGAATCAAAACCTTAATCATACTAACTCAAATTTTGTCTGGGCACGCTAGAACTAATGATTATCTTTACAAATTTAGGCATATAGATTCTTCTCTTTTCACCTGTAACCAGTAAACTATGCCGGTCCGTTCTTGTTGAAAGCTACCAGAGGAAGAGATAGGTCTACCTACAAAGGATACATAGCATATTGTCCTTTGTAACAAGAGCTATTCATTTAGAATTAGTAAATGACATGTCATCTAAATCATTCATTGTTGCTCTAAAGCGTTTCATAGGCAGATGCCTACAAGGATAGCAAGATCAATTTTATATTTTATTGCTGCATCCAAAATATTAGCAAAGGACCAAAAATTGGTCATAGCAGATCAAGATAAAGTGGTTCATCACCTAATTGACAACAATATCAGGTGGAATTGTTATAACCCACCTTCAGTACCTCACATGGAAGATCTAGTGGAAGCAGGTGTTAAATCAGTGAAATATCATTTACGCCGTATAATAAGACACATAATACTGCCTTACGAAGAGTATTACACTCTACTCGAGCAAGTTAAAGCTTGCTTGAACTCAAGACACATATCACCCATGTCAAGTGATCCAAACGACTTGAATCCACTAATGTTGTTGTTCATTTACGTCGCACTAGAGCTGCACAATGGGCTATTGGCGACGGTCTGGGAAACATCCCGGAGGATGATCCGAAGACATGCCATCACAATTTTGATCCTCTGCGGAGGGGATGGCACCCCCGCTTCGGCAGGCCGACGACCTGCACGCGAAGTCGAGCACTTTACGGTAGAACAGTTTAACGAGGACCAATACCGCACACCCTCGGTCCCTACGCAGACTGATCCAAGTGGTCACCCACCCGCACACTGAACGCAGCCAGTGATGCTTGACTTCGGTGATCTGCTGGGAACCGTGTCTTAACGATCAGTCCACTGCGGGACGAATCCACTAATACCAGAACATTTCTAACAGGGCAATGCTTAATATCAGTACCGGAGAAATCACATAATTTTCCGCCTGATAATCGATTATCTTGACGCAACTTCTGTAAAAACTGACTCAAAGTTTCTGGAATCTGTGGAAATCGGAGTATCTATTTCAACTGCAAAATCGTCCAAAGTGATATTCCAGCCGACACAATATTAAGGTAGGTGATTCAGCGATTATTAAAGCTGATAATTTGCCTCCATCAAAATGGACCTTACGAAGAGCATTCGAAGCATTTCCTGGAAGTAACAACAAGATACGAGTTGTATGTCTAAAAAATGCTGATAGAATAATTAAAAGATTGATAGTTAAGTTGTGCTAAAAATAATTAACTTTAAATTTAGCTTTTCACATCATTTTTGTATTGAATGCAATCACTTGTTTTATGTTAGAATGATTCTTTCGAAGTTATTATATGTGCATTATTGATCCTTATTTGACATTATTCTAATAATGTGCTTCATCTATGTGTCTTAAAGTTTCGATTTCATTGTGTCTTAATATTTTGATTTACATTGTGTTATCAAATTTATGTTGGAATAATACATTTCAAGTTGTAGCTTACATTTTCAAGCTGTTTCATTCTTACAATGCGGGCGGAGGTATATTCAGTTGCAAGTAAGAAATGATAATTTAAAAACTGAAACCCTGATTTCTTGAAGCTGAAATAAATAAATATATACAACGAAGAGCCATTATATTATGACCACCTTTAGCCCTCAAAACTGTAGCACCCGCCGTGGCATTGATTACACGAGGTGCTGATAGGTAGTCTGAGGTATCTGGTACCAAGCTCTCACCAACTGGTCCTGCAATTCCCTCACATTGCGAGGGTGTAGCGTGGCAGCACGAATTTGGTTTTCCAAGTAGGACCATAAATGCTCTATTGGATTAAGGTCAGGTGAATTTGGGGGCCCAAGACATGATTTGAAAGTCACTGGAATGTTCCTCGAACCAATCCATGACGATTCGACCCTTATGACATGGTGCATTATCCTGTTGGTAAACACCATCCCCCGCAGGAAAAATTGTTGCCATGAATGGATGAACCTGGTCTACAACTATGTTCAAGTAGATTACAGACGTCAGGGATTGTTCTATGAGGATTATGGGTCCTAATGTGTTCCATGAAAACATTGTTCCTGGGTGAGAAACCATGAAGACCTGGGCGAGCCCATTGTTATAGATGGAGGGTGGTAATAATGTAATGGCTTTTCGGTGTATATGTGTGTGTGAGAGAAAAATATCCCTGAACTAATTAGCATGGTTTTTACCGAAGTCAAACATAAGATTTTTGTTATGCAACTGTATAACAGAAATTCACAATCATTTCAATATATTGGTAATTGTTGGAATAAAATTTATTGTTGTTAATTTTATTGTTGGAGTGAAATTTAATTAAAGTTTTAGATTTATTATGGTTAAATAACAATTTGGATAACAATACAGTTTATAAGTTAGAGAAATCACCAAACAGGGAAATATTGCCACGTGTTGAATTTTATTATTTTTCATCATGCTCAATATTAGGCTTCCACCGAATTTTTATGTTTATCTAAATGATTAGAAAATTATATGTATTTTTTTCCCCTTCAAAATCCTGTGGAGATGCCCTTATGGAGATATTCATTGAAAAATTCATTTAGCAAAACTCGGTAAAATAAAACGCATTGCATTTTACACGAGCAAACAACAAACCATATTATATGAAGTTATCAAGGTTTTCTAGTTACAACCAAACTAAAAGTTGATTGTTGTGTTTTATGCAGGCATGATTTTATGCATATTATGTTTGATGAGGAATTTCAAAACATTATTATCCACTGATTTCAATAATGGAAATATTAGAACTGTAAACGACCGAACAATGGAAAAATGCAGCTAAAAATGCTGTAATGCTTCCTGTCTAAGACTTTATTTATAGCATAACTCGGTAAAATAAAACGCATTGCATTTTACATGAGCTAACGATAAAACATATTATACAGAGTTATCAAGGTTTCCTAGTTACAACCAAACTTAAAAGTTGAATGTTATGTTTTATGCAGGATGACAGAACTTGTGTACAGGTTTCAAAACATTTTATTTGTGTATCAATATTCTCTCAACAAGAGTCAGCACAAACATGCACAAGTCGGCTCATACAGATTTGCATACGTTTTGAATTTACTTGGATGGTCAACATTCTGTTTATACTAAAATATGCATTTATTTGATACGAAATGTTGGTACATCATACATATTTATATATATTGCTAAACCATATGCATGTGCAATACTTTAGAGAAAAAAGAAATTTAAAAAAAAATATTAAGTCTCTTATTTCAGTACGAAATGGAACCACAAGAAATAGCAAGCAAAAAGAGTGCAGATTCATGTATAAATAAAATGTACAAAAAATTTCAAAGCAATATCACTTATACTAATATTTTATTAGATCTCTTTAGTTCTCAACTTTTCTTTAGTAAAGATTTCAAATCAACATTCAGGTTAGTTTAGTTAAGGGGAAAAAATAACGAATAAACAAATATTTAAACCAGCCGATGTCAAAGTAAAGGACAGAACTATCAGACGAAGCGAATTAAGAGCTTTTTTTTTTATATATATATATATTTCGTTAAATTTTTTATAAAAAAAAAAAAACTTTTTTTCCCCTGGTAGGACAGACAATCTCAAACAAGAACGCCTCTTTGCTGCTACCACTTTTCTAATTAAATTGGAACAAAAAAAAAGTTATTAATAAAATATATTTGAACAACAACAGGAGTCATCAAGGAAACTAAATCTATGTTTCCGTATTTTGCTACAAGTATAGCACAAAAAAGGTTTAAAAAAAATTTTTTTTTTTAAAAAAAAAGAGAAAAATATACATTTTTATTTCTCAAGTATTCCCTTTTACACAAATCCCACAAACTAAGCTTGAGTTGTGATCCATAGGTTAGAAACTTGCAAAGTCTGGCCTTAAAAGAACGATGAAAATATTTAATGAAGTTTTAATTCTTTTGGATGATTGACCGTGTAAAGCTAAGCGCAGATGGCGCTAGAGATAAAAAAATTCGTCGTAAGACTTCCGGGATAGTACTTCCGACTGATTTTTACGCCTAAGCGTGAAAAAACGAGCATCCTATATTATTATACTCGTAGTGTATTCAATACAACACGTTATTTCAATCTACCTTTAAACGAAAAAAACAACAAATGAATTCGGAAGACTCCATAGATTTGCTATGGCGCTACCCAAAAAATAACAAAAGGAGATATTTTACGCAAATACAGCCAAATAAGGGATAACACTCAAAACATGGATAACGTTACACTTTATTTATGCTGTGATATTAATTTTGTTAAATTTATATTAGGCTCGCGACCTGTTCGAATTTATAAATTATGGAAAACTCCTGTTATTGTGATTTGTGCTTAAATTTATGCTTAATTTCACCATACATAAAACTTCCTAGAATATTAACCCCTTAATGATCGGTTAATTTTCAAGAAAATGGTCATAAAAGTGCTTATTTAGCCAAATACACGTATTTGATTAGTGCTGATATCTAGTTTAAAATTAACTATCTACAATTACCTTAAAAATATTCTGGTACTGCCATCTGGTGTGTAAAAAGAGAAACAAAATGTTTTCCGGGGAAAAGAAATGAATTAGTTATATTCTTATTGGCGCATTACTACTGAACACTCCAGCCCGGAGCGAGAAATAGAAGGCGAAACCTCACCCCGTCATTTTCACGGGAGCGAGAAGGAAGGAGTTAAGCCTGTTCACACATCTCCTCGTAAGCATAACATAAGCGGAAGAATACACCGGAAGTTTTCTAAATTTCTTCCGGCTTAAGGAAGCTTATTGTTTACATTCAGTCAACCATCCTTAGTATTTAGTGAAGGGCTTACATTAAACATTAGGGGCTAAATTTAATATTAACCACTTTAACTTAACAATTATTTTGAAAGTTAAGGGGTTAATGGATTTATAGTTTGGGAATTTAAAGGTAATAATAAAAATATTCGAGGAGATTTCTCTTTTGTTAATATTTATTGAAGGGCATAATTTAAATATAAGAAGCTAAATTAAATACAGTACAGAACCCGTTATCCGGAAATCAGAAAACTAACAACTCAATAAATTTTCCCGCCATTTTTAAAAATGTTTTTTTTTTCCTCATAAGATTTTTCTTTCTTTTTTGAAAGATGTTTACCTTACCATCATTTTGGAAATAATCATTAGTGTATTACTTCATCGTTTTTTCTTCTTTTTAATATTATTTCCAATTTTTTTTAAGTTGGGTTTAACAATAAAAAAAAACGGCTTTTAGTACCGATTCAGAAAACCGGAAAAATCAGTTATCCGGAATAGCGATGGTCCCGACCGTTCCGGATAATCGGTTCTCAACTGTATTAATATATCCATAGACAGGTAACCCCAGTTTTAAAGGTATAATGAAAATTTAAGACACAATTTCTCTTCTGTTTCTATTTACTGAAAGAGTGTAAATAGACGAATTTCTTATTCATATATATTCCTTGAAAGGAATAATGAAAATTGTAAAGATACAATATTTACTTAGTGGTGTATAGTAAATATTGAAGGAAGCAGTAGTTGGAATGCAATCTTAAAAAATACACTAGTCTGTAAAGAGACGGCGATTGCACTGCAGGGAAGAAACTATTAATGATACTTAACTAAACATTACAATATATTGTGCGTTTCTCAAAGAACTGGAACTTCGATAGAATGAGTTTTAATAATTTTAAATGGTTTTCTGGAGTTGCATTTAGGAGCCGAGGCAAAATGCTTGCAATTAAAATAAAGAACCAAAATTTTAAGTATTTTAAGCACGTAATTGAAATAATAGCTTTACAAGATTATTTAAAGAAAAGAATATGATGTGTTAAGACTGATTTGCCATTAAACTCGAAGCATTAAAACATATGTCGGAGTAATATCACAAGATAGCTGGACAATATTTAAAAGTGTATTTTTGTTTTTTAACATCAAGCATGAAAGAGCCAAAACCAAAATTAAAATGACAACTTCATGTACTACTCTAAATTATATGAAATAAAAAGGAAGACTAAGTTATGAAACTTCGCTTAACAGTTTTTTTTTAATACTTGATATTCTTTTCTTTGCTGCTAATTTAAAAAAAAGAAGGAACCATAATGCCATTTACATAAAATTAACAAAATTCAGAACCTTTCATACAAAATCTGAAATACTTAACTTCAAATTATGACATCAGGTAAAATTTGCATTAATATGCTATCATAGATTTAACCTCTTCTCTGCCGGCTCCGTATCTCATATGTTCGGCGTTTTTGTGCCCGTATGGTAGGTATCACATGCCACGCGACAAAAAGAAAAATTGCATCATAAAAATTTAATTCTAGTTCCAAATTTAGTTTAGTTCTGCTATAGCTTCCTCTGGTTCTGAGATTCACTCTTTAAATGTCTATAAACTTTAACAAGCATTGGCTTCTTTGAGACTAAAACTGTTACTCATATTGAACTTAACAAGCCCACATGCAGAAAACATGTGTTCAATAGCTGATTTAAGTTCTGTGTTACTTTTCTAATTGGGTACTCGCACTACAAGAAGATCACCAATACCCAAACATGTGATGTCAGCGCCAGCCGATCATTTACCAACGAAATGGCATGTTAAAAGTTGAGCTAAGTTTCTCCATTATTTGGATACGTTATGTTATAATGTTGTTTGAATTATAATGTTAATCAACGTTAAGTTTACCAAATACAGTGACGTATTGCACACCGAATTTGTTGAAATAGAATTCGTTTTTGCTTACTTCTTTTACTTAACTTGGATTTATTATATGTTCATTTATTTTATTGTAACCGTGATATATTTTTTTTTTGTATGCATGGCAATTGCAATGCATAATTGGTTTCTTTCTGTTCTGTATGGCTTGATGTCTGTCTTTGTGTAAATATTTAGAGAAAGAATTGAAATGTGAAAGAATAAAGAATGTGTCACTAAAGAGAATTGATACTTGATAGGCTGACTTGAAATAGAATGGAAAGAGCAGTCGCTAACCTAAACAAATGCCACGTTTCAACAACCAATTTGGATCGAGATACCCATACTGCGTCACTTGCAGCTATCCCATTGCAAGTCTGACTGATAAGTAAATGTTTAAGGTTATAATAGTTTGTGTCTACTGATAATAGTCGAAACTAAAATAAAAAAAAAGAGCTACTGGATTGGAAAGGGTATTGGGTGTTTTTCTGAAAGAACGGCCCTTTATACAGTTGTGTAATATCTTCATCACAGAGTTGAAATTAATGCACTATTGAAAGTAATTAATTGAAATTAAGAAAAAGTTTTGTCTAGATTTCAATAAAAAATTATACGATACTGAATGTGTGATTTTTAAAATGAATTTTATGTTTAACATATCTTCCAATATCAATGCTGCAACACTATATATTTGCTGTATACTGTTACACTATATATTGCTATTTTATTTTATATTTGTTACACTATATATTGCTATTTTATTTAATATTTGTTACACTATCTTTAAAATGCACGATATATTTGCGCTTTCTACCATCCCAAAAAATAACACCCAGCTAAATCCACATGGGTTGAGCTTTTTTTAAAAATTACCTGGGCTTTTTTTCAGTGCTGGTTTCCAGAGTAATGATTATAATACAATTGTAATAAGATGTAAAGAAACAATTTAGTGAGCATATGCCATATTATTTATGCAAATTAAACTCATACTTAAATAGGATATCAGAAATTAGATTAAAATATAAAATCAAGCATCAATACTCTGTTGTTCAATTCTGTAATGTATCACTGAAAAGAAAAAAAAAAACTTATTCTCAAGTAATATTTGCACATGCATATGGATAATTTAAGCATTAATATAAAATTGTGGTAGTGTTTTGAACACAGGAGAATTGTAACATATTGTGTAAGCAACAGTCTAAAAATTTTTTAAATTTTAATATAAGATGATTTACATATCCATCTCATAACAAACAACATACCTTAACTTTGTTTAAATTAATCAGTATTTTTTAATAAATATGTAATTAAAGTATGTAAGAATGTCTAAATATCAATTTTAAAGTTTTCAGATAAAAGTTACTTAAAAAAAATAGTTAAGTTATAAGACAAAAATTTTTTTAAGTTTAACATTAAAATTAAATTTAAGGAAAAATAAAGGTTGAAAAAAAAAAAGCTTTGTGCAATAATCAATTAGATAATAAAAGATCTATGAATATACATTAAAAACATATTTAATTTTTGTAACAATACTAAATTTAGAAAATTCAAAGCAAGGGTGAGTAAAATTTTAAGAATTTCCGCATTCATAGATTATTGCAAAATTTACAAACATAGATTTATGGAATAAATTTGTAATAAATTCTATCTGTTCAAAAATATAAATAATTAATTCTCAATATAAAAAGATTTTTAATTGTGCTAAACATACATAAACTATGAAATATATTTTAATCATAAATAATAGTCATAACTGATTATAAAACAACTGATAGTCATAACTGAGTAAAATTTTAAGAATTTCCACATTCATAGATTATTGCAGAATTTACAAACATAGATTTATGCATTAAATTTGTAATAAATTCTATCTGTTCAAAAATATAAATATTTAATTCTCAATATAAAAAGGTTTTTAATTGTGTTAAACATACATAAACTATGAAATACATTTTAATCATAAATAATAGTCATAACTGATAATAATAATAATAATGATAATTGTAACAGATCTTATAAATATATTTATAATCAATAATTATAAATATATTTATAAGATCTGTTTTATTTTTAAAGCAACCTTAAATGTAACTAATTAGGCCGAAAAAACCCCTTAAATTAAGAAGTTAATTTAATAACTACTAAATTTAAAAAAAGACCTCAAATCAGAACTTATGTGTGAAAAAATTTCTATTAAAAGCATATAATTTTTATTAAAAAATATTTTCTTTTAAATTGAAACAATATCTAAAACATAAACAGATGAATAAAACTTTGCATGTGACAAATATACATAACTTCATTCTGAATTAACAAATCCATCTTTTCTGATATGTCACATTCATAAACTTTTGACAAAAACTTTAATATTCAAGTATCCTTTAACTTTAGCCTAAAACTAATTTCAGAATATAAGTGAAGAAAGTGATGGACAACTAACCCTCAGCAAATAATATGCAATTTCTTACAATTTAAATTTCGTTTTTTTTTCTAAAGTAGTTAATTTAAAAGTTTTTATTTTACAGTATTCTGTCATAAGAAAAAAATTTAAATTGCATGAGTTATGTAAAATTTTCATAGTAAAACGAGTAACCAAGGTGAAAAAAGAAAGAAAAAATGATAGACTAGTTTGTAATTCTAATATTAATGGATTGAATGAAATGTTTTAGTAAATGAAAGGGTTAAAAATTATATTAGTAACTATATTCCAACTCAATAGTTACACATTTAAAATAATAATAATAATGTCAACAAAATACATAATATATATTAAAAGTTTAAATACAAACAATTATTATTTTGAATTGGAGGAGTAGAGAGAAAAAATATTATGATCAATCATAAATTTAAGTAACATATATTTTACAAATTAAAAGAAGTCACTGAGAAACACTAAATAATAAAAGTAAAATTCAATGAACATTTCAATAGCTATGAAAATTTTACAGTCAGTGTTCTTATACTGAATTACTTATTTAAATAGGAACAATTATTCATAGGAAAAGCATATATTGCTGAGCTTTATAAATTAATATAAAACAAATCTAAAATATTACACGCATAGAATCTAATTACAGGAGAACTAATTAAAATATTTTTGCCAAAGGTCAATATGAATGAATTTCTATGTCAAAAATAAACACTTCATTTTTAATCTACTTAACAGGAAAAAGGGTCTATATCTATGCATTTTATTGTAGAAATATAAATAAATAGACAAGTAAGAATATTTTAACTACACATAAATTATCAAACCTTTCTTATTTTTAAAATCAAGTTGGAAATTGATACTAGCATTTTATAACCACAACGAATTTTTACAAGATTAATATTTCAAAATTCACTAAAAGACTAAAATAATAAAGTTTATTTGCATAAACCGAAACAGATCACGGTTTAAAGTGATTGTTAATAATTTTTTTTCTTAAAGTAAAATTATAGTGCAGCTAAGCATTTATTTAAGTTCATTTCAAACATATAAATAAATGTTTAAAATAATTTTAAAAAAAAATTGCAAAACAATTTTTAGAAATGCATAAAATTGTGTCGGTATCATAACTGTTTCAAATTATACTGATTAAAATTTTATCACAAAATGAAAATAACTTCAATAGTGTGTAAAATATAAAGGAAAAAAAAAATATCAGTCTCAAAACCCACAAGTCAATGAATGGTGTTAACCTATATGGCAAGAGAGAAGAAGAGTTCTACTTTATTAAATACTAGCAAAACTTTACAAAATATTCAGATTCTCAATAAATTATAAAAAATAATTTGTCAGTTTATCAGAAAATTATTTAATAATTTGCATGTTTTGGTCAAAAACTGTAATTAATAATTTATACATATTTTTTTATATTTGTTTTCATAATGGCTGTAATGCAAATTGTTAAGTTACTCTCTTTAAAATAAACTTGTAAGCAAAGTATTAGCAACATAAAAATGATCGAGGCATCAACAGTTTTTCAAAAAAATTATTTACTGGTCCAATGAAAATAAATACTAAAGTTGCCAGGTTTGAGTATCTAACTAAATCACACAAATATTTCTTAATAAATATGTGACTTTTTTCATATTTGGGTGATTCATTCACATATTTGGGTAAAAATGCTTACAGAAATATTTCTTCAATTTTCTTTTTACATTTACAGAAAGAATTTTTTTTCTTTTTTACAAGTATTTAAGTCATCACAATTTCAATTATCTACTTAAATACTCACGATGCAACCCCATTTAATTTTAATTGATAATTTTCATCTAGTTTTAAAAAATTCATTTTTATAACAAGACCTACAGTTTATTTCAAAACAATATATGTTGCATTAGAAAAGAGAATGTGAAATGACAATTGAACTAATGATGAAACAGTTTCAATTTCTTCATAATCCTTTTAAATACAGTATTAGGATTTGATATAACTTAAAAAATCTACAAACATAGTATTTTTGATTTTTATTTTAAGAATTCCACAAAACGTTTTGATTTAAGTAAATATAAATGATTGGGTAATGCATTCTTCAAAAGGTTAAATGTAACATAAACAGCAATTTTAAATTAAATAATTTTACTATATATAAACTTGTTATTATAAGGCATAATCATAGAATAAAGAATGTTATTAAATAATTTTAATTATTAAAATAAGTTTACAAACTTGAAACTGCTTAATAACAATTGAAGGTAGATAAAACAGTAACACTCCTTATGAAATAAATAATTTTAACCTATTTATATTCTATACTTAAATTTTTTTTTTGAGAAATGGATGAAATATTTAAATTCAAAATAATTATTTGTATGTGTAAACAATATTAAAAAACCTGGCAACATTAGTCTAGGAGGAATCATTTTATATTTTGTAACCAACTTCATGAGCCTTTTTTACAATGGCAAGTTTAGAATTATCATCTTCAACTGGTAAATCTCTATATGGTGCTTCTCGAGTCCCATGTACCATTAATGTCCACTCCCTTATAAAGCCTGTCTGTTGAAGTTGGCCATCAAACCTGACTTCTAGTGTCCACCTTCCTCTAGGTCCTTCACCCCAAGTATGTGTTGTCATAAATGGCCATTTTGTGAAACCATCATACTGGTCATCATCATTTGGTCGTTTATTTAGGATCATTGACCTAAAAAGTTAACAAACAACAATTTTATTTATTGCTGTTTTAAAAATTCACAAATAAAATTGAGTAATTTTATTAAAATTGACAAAAATTACATAAATGCATTTTAACTATATTACAACTGATAGAGATAATTAAAATTATGTACTGAAATCGAAATATATTTAAACACAATCTATTTAAATTTATTGCTTATGAACAATTTTTTTTTGCTAATTTGCTTTTAAAAAATATGGTTCTAAGTAAAATTTTTTTTTTTAAACATTTAATAAAATTATATTGGATTAAGATGATTTTTAATAAACATTATTTAATAATATCTTAATTACAATAATAATTTTGAATCAATTTAATTGACTAATTTAATAAGGTCTATTTATTTCAAGATATTGTACTTAAAATTTTTACAATCTTGACAATATCAAATTAGTACTTAAATAAAAAACTAATACTTAATCAGATAAAAAATTTATAAGCACAAATTAAAAGGAATTGCTTAAGAATTAGAAAAGGATATTATAATTGCAATTGACTTCAACAAAATCATAACTAAACATGAAAGAATAACCATTATTATTAATAAAGTCAATCATAGAAATGAATAACTCTGAATTAAAAGGATTACTATGGGAGGTGAATTGTATTTTTCGATGTTATATGTTTTAGGTTATATTTACATAGGTTGTTATATTCATAAATAGAGGCGCTAAATTAAAGTTTTTACATGAAAACAAATTACAATTACTGCATACAACCAATATACATATCTTAAGAATATATCATAAATATACCTAATAAATATCTAAAGGACAAAATATATGTTTAACTCACAAATTTTCTAACAAATTAAAACTTAAATTTAATAATATTTAATAATCTACAGGCATTACATTAACGTTAAAAAAATAACATAAATCATAATAATAAATATAAGAAAAGCAGCATTTTGAGTTTTATCAACACTGAGATAAAAATGACAACCTCTTACTCAGTTTATAATTTTTTTTTTAAAAATGAAAGACAACTAATGTACGATGTATGATAAAGCTTTGATAATTTGTTAGAAACTTAACATTTTTCACCATTAAATACTAGATAATTAAACAATATCAATTATTTTAATGAATAAAGAAATTTTTCAGACAATTAAAATAGAAGAATTCAGTATATTAAAACATTAGTAATAAAAAATAGATGTATACAAAGTAAAAATATCTGCATAATGTACCTTGTTCCCATTGGTGATATTAAAAATAATGTAACATCTCCACGTCGTGTGGAATTTAGAGTTATAATGGCTTGAACATGCTCCAAGTAATTTACTTCTGTTTCTTTTCCAGCGCAAGCATCAGTGTCAATATATATTTGAGTGCTAGCATTGTTCAAGATTTTGCTGTTAAATCAAATAATTTTATTAGAATAAATTTATGCACAACAGTTGGTTTTACAATAATTTTAACTCAAGTTCTTTTTGCATAATATTTAAGCTCAAAAGTACTAAAATACATAAAAATATACAATTATTTTGAAGTCATTCACTAAATTTTTTGGGGGGGAAAAAGAAAAAAATCCCAATTTTTAGTCAAAGATATTGGAATACCAAAAATTCGTTGATAATTAAATATATGTATTACTTACAAATTTTCCAATAAATTAAGCTTAAATTTAATAATTTTAAATCATCTTCGGGCATTACATTATGACAAAAACATAACATAAATCATGATATAAACAGATTTAGACAAAATGAAAACTTTAAGCATACACAAACTTTAAATTAGAAAATTTTCTTCAAGCATCGATGAATTTTCGTAACTAGTTTCAACCCTTTTGACGTCATTTCATTTTAGCGAAATTTGTTTGAAAATCACATAGTTTTTTAAAAATATGTTTAGAGTTCACATCAGCAATGAAAATTTAGTAGTCCAAAAGCTTAATATGGTACACTAACTTGAGGGAAAAAAAAATCAAATTTCATAATTCATGTTTTGATACACATCAAAAATTATTTATTCTATAACTCCTAAGGTTCATTACCCCATAATGAGTAAAGATTAGTATTTATTAAAATTAAAGTGACAAAAGGTAAAATAATATTAACAAATAGATTCAATAAAGATATTAAAATGCTGAGACCAAATAAATAAACAAATGAGGAAAACAGAGAAAGTAAGAACTAACAAAATATTATATTAAAAATTAATTATTTAAAAGTTATAGAATTTTAAATTGAGTTAATTCTAAAAGAGCAATAAATATTATTTTATTGATGAACAATTATACTGCCAGTACATGAATGCAAAGCACAGCACAACTTGTATATATGAAATTTCAGCATTTAATTAAAAAAAAATTTGTACCAGACACTTTTAGTTACTCCATTTGAATATCATACCTCGCATAGAACAATAAAATTAGTACAATTTTTTTTAAATGCATGGAATTCAATCCAAAAAAAACTATTTTTTGTTAATATTTTGTAAGTATCAAAAAAATTTCAAGGTGACAAATTTGTGGCCCATGCATTTGACTTCAACTACATTTGTAGAACACTTAGCAACAATTGTCGCTGTGTCTCTAACTGGAGTGAACCTTAAAAGTGTTTTTAATATATTACAGTTACATATTTTATTAATAGAGTTTTAATAAAATATATAAATTTGAATCTAAATGTGTGATTTTTAAATCATGTGAATACGAATCTCAACATTTAATTTTAAAATGGCTTAAACATGAATCTTGATGTTTGATTTTAAAATCGTGTTTACACGAATCTCGATGTTTGATTTGAAAATCACCTGAATACGAATTTCGAGGTATAATTTTTAAATCACTTGAATGTATATCATAATAGCAGCTTTTAAATTGCGTGAATTCAAAGCGTAATGTTTGATAGCGCATTGTATTTCGTATTTTCATGATTATATATCTTAAATCGCTATGTGTGATTTTAAATCGTTAAATGTAATTTTAAATTGCATTTGCATTTATAGGAAAAAGTGTAAAAAGTAATTTTTTTTCTCGGGAATTTGAAAAAGACAAATTTACTTTGAAGATGCAGCCGACCGGTCTGTGTAGGGGGCAGGGAACTGTCCTTGCATCCGAAAAGTTCTGGGATCGAAGCCCGGGCAAGGCATGGATGTTTCTTTCTCTCTATCTGTGTTCTATGTCCTTTCTCCATTGTGTGTGAATGTGACCCGCCCTATAAACGGGTTGTGGTAGTGTGACGTGGGCGACGCTGCTCCAGCGCCGTGGCTTCACCACCGGTGCCCACTGGATAACGAAAAGAGAGTTAGCAGTTCTGGCACTTTCTGTGGCCAATGGACAATAGTTCCAAGTGCCCGTCATTAAAAAAATAAATAAATAAAAAAACTTTGAAGATGCGGATATTTTCTTTTTTAAAGTAATAGTAAAAATTTTTTCGTAATGTTGACAAATTTTTCACGAACAGCCTTTGTGTATATTATACGGGTCTAATTATAAATAAAAGAAAAAGTGCATTTCAAACTTTATTTATTATCAGTTGCTCACAAATCACACAATATATAAATTAGGCTTTATATTTTTATTGAATTCAAATCTTATTTTAATGCTGTAAGGTACATGTGAAAAATTTTATTTCATATCCCAGGTTTAAAGCAAAATAAATCAAGATGTATAATTAAGATATATTTAAAAAAAAAAGAAGAAAAAAACTGTTGACGATGCAAACTTTTTAATGTCGTGTAGAAGTTATTAGTCATTATTATTAACAGAGAACACAAGTATTATAAACTTAGATTAAAAGAGTATACTTACTGAGGTGTTTTTATTGCTCCAGCTTCACAGTGATATCTAGCTGGAACAGTTTTCCAAATTTTGGCTAATGCGACCATTGCTCCAGCATCCAGAACACCAAATCCAAATAAGTGGTTGAATTCAAGACCAACTCCATTCATGTTCCAGTGAAATCTGCCTTTGCTATCATACAAGGAATTTCTCTTGGAAGTTAGCACAGTCAGATGCTGAACATCTCTCCAGGTTAGGGTAGGGCTAAAAACAAATTTTGAAATATCACATTTCGGTCGTAATAGCTTGGTTAATGTAGTTGAATTATATAATCAGCATATTTTTGAAAGAAAGTAGGGGTTCTTTTTCATTATTCAGATATAAATATGAAATAATTGTATGTGTTATCGTTAAAGTATGAAATCCGTTATTTTATAGAATACCTAGTTATTCCGTGAAATAACTGATCATGTCAGTTAAAGTGTAAAACTCTCTTGTATTTCATGGTTTAACTAGTTATTTCATAGAATAACGATCTGCAGCCCGTTAAAGTGTAAAATAATCTATATCATATATCTCGCATGACAAATACATTTACCTTCCCTACTGCATTTATCTATTTTAGCTATCATCATAAACATAACCGAAGAAGGATTTTTCCAATTGGGCTCAAGAAACGGCCGCATAAAACAATTATATTCCCGATCCCAGTTCAGTGTCTGCGAACAAAAATGAATTAAAATCGAAGAAGTACCGGATGTAGAAATATCGCTCCGGTCGTTTGCTACAGCTCAAAGATTAGGTACTGATCAGGGATTTAAAAAATGTTCGTGTAAAACCCAGTGTGTCAACAAAAAATGTTTTTGTTTTAGAAATAATGTTCTTTGTAATTCCAAGTGTCATTTTAGTAATCCTTGTTGTAACAAATGATTTTATGGTACGTTTCCATAAATACCATTTACACGCTGCATAAATTAGATAAATTGCTTCTTTTTCACTTTAATTGTCTATCATTAGTTTATTTATAGAATACCTAGTTATTTCATTTTAGATAAATTGTTTATTTTACACTTTAACTGTTTCTCATTAGTTAATTTATAGAATACCTAGTTATTTCATAGAATAACTAGTTAAAGTGTCAAATTAATAACATATTACACACTTTAACGGACACGATCAGTTATTTCATGGAATAACTAGGTATTCTATGAAATAACTGCATTATATACTTCAACGGTAACATATGTAATAAATCAATTATCAAATGTATATAGTACATTACATTATCTGAAAACAGATAATTATTTTTTTATTTACAAAAAAAAAAACAAAAACAGATTTCATTGAAAATTCATATTTAAATGTTTAGTAGATTCTTATATAATGAGACAATTTTTCTTCTTCTTTTTGTTGAAATTAATCAATAACTTGTCAATCCTGAAATAAGTTTGCTTTCTTGTACAGAAAACCAGTTTTCTCAAACATTATTCAATACTGTGCTTGGTAGAGAAATGTTTGTACAAATTTGCCCCAGTATCAAATTAGTTAAATACTATGAAATTGTCTACACTTAGCATTATACGTTATCGAAAACTAGATGTGCCTCATTCAAATTGAAAAAACTGATCCAAATTTGAGTTCCATGCGTGCCAACAATTGCTTTTATTAGTGGTGTAATTACACCAAAATTTTAAAAGTTAATTTAGCTTAAGAAGCATAGAATATTGATATTTTGTCTTAAATGTTTCACTTAAACTGTTGTTCACATAGACTGTATCAATACTCTCACATATGGATTAACTTGTTTTCTACATTAATTACCCTTTTTGAAACTAAAGTGAGATTGGTGTGCTGTTACCAAAACCATTAACAGAATCTTAGTTTTTTTTTATGCAAGTCAAAATATTTTCATAATTTGCAGCATTAACAAAATGACAGTCAGAAACACAGGGATGAGAGTAGTCAGAAAGTAAAAAAAGAGGAACTAAAAAAAAAAAAAATTAGATATATATATATATATATAAACAAAAATGTCACAAAAAAAAGTGCGATTTTTAAACTTGTAAGCCATGTGAATATAAATCCCGATATGAGACTTTTAAATCACGTAAATATGAAACTCTACATCGAATTTAAAAAATGCGAAAATACAAATCATGAATTTTTAATTTTCTGATCACGATGCATAATTTTTAAATCGCGCGATATTACAACCACAAAAACGAATCACGATATTGGATTTTAAGCTCGCGTGAATACGAATTGCTACATAGGGCTTTAAAAGCTCGTAACAAATCGCGATATTGATTTTTTAAATTTCGTAAGTAAGAATCGCAATGTACAATATTTAAATCGCCTGAATAAGAATCGCAACGTTCAACTTTTAAATCAGGTAAATACGAAAATCGAGATTTGATAATAAAATCGCGATTTTAAAAATGCATAAATACAAAACACGATGTTGGATTTTTAAATGTCGTAAATAAGAATCATAATATACGATATTTAAATAGCGTAAATAAGAATCGCAATGTGCAACTTTTAAATCAGGTAAATACAAAAATCGATGATTGATATTAAAATCGCGTGAATAAAAATCGAGATATTTGCAGAGTCTGGACTTGTGATTTCTAAAAGGCTTGTTTGTATTGTTTTTGTTTAGACATAATAAATAAAAATTTACAAGATTAATTGAATGAGCAAATAAATATTTTCACCGCAAATCCACCTCTATTTTCCCCCTCTTTTTTTTTGTTTGTTTTCACACCAGAATACAAGAAGCAGCGACGTCTGAATTACGAAAATACGAGCTATCCAGCCTACTGATAAAAAATACGGAAAATCTTATTTTCTGTGCGTGAAATCGGAGAAAACAGCTAAAATGCGGAAAAAGTTAGCAGCTAGGGCGTAGATTGAATTTTCTGTTTATCTTTGAAAATCATAAATAAATATAATTATTTTACTTCTGAATGACTGAATTTAAAAAAAAAAAAAAAACGGGATATTTATTTTAAAAAAACGAAACTTTTAGAGAATCAGAGTTTTTGATAAAAAGGCTGAAATTCGAGAGACAAAAAAAATCTCATCCCTGTATAAAGGTCAGCCAGTTTTATCCCAAGGAAATGATTTTTAGAGAAACTTCAGAGGGAGGGAAAGGGACTTCAATAATTTCCCTCCGTGAAAAATTAAATTCCTCATAAAAAATTTTAATTTGTGCAAAAAAAAATTTCAGCGGAAATCAGCGGGAAAAATGGAAAAATCTGCAAAAAAAGCGGAAATCCGCGGAAGAATCTCATCCCTGGAAACACAACTACTGAAAAATAAATAAATATTAGATTAATTCTTATTCAGCGCATATAAATCCCCCCCTAAAAATATGCCAATGCAAACGATGGAAATTAAGTTATTTTGAATTTACTACCATAGTTGTGAGAACTTACTTTGCATCAAGTGCTAAAGCAAATACTCCAGCAGCTTCTGGTGCTGCAGCTGATGTTCCCGAATGAGTTTTGGTACATTTACCATACAAATCAGTAGTAGCCTATGAATAGAATTAAAACAGTTAACATTAAAGGCAAAATTAAAATTTACGAATGTTTAGTGTACGTATTAAATGAGTGCGAAAATGTGCATAACATTAAACTATTTTAAAAATAATTTTTCAAAAAAAGAAAGAATTTCTATCAGGATGATGTGAGTAGATATGATGATGTGAAATAAATAGCTATCAGGAGTTTTAATTCAGAAAAAATTGCAGACAAATGTTTTTTTTTAATCTAATGGATCTAATTAAGAATGACTATCTGTGATTTATTTGTATTGTCCCCCTGAGGAGCTGAGCGTAAGCTTCTAGGTCACCAATAAATGTGACCTAAAATAAGGTGCTTTTGACGTTTTGTCAAATTTTTTCGCAAACAACATGTTATACCGAAAAAGCATAAATACAAAAAAGTTACAGCGCTAAATTTGTATAAAATGAGTACCAGCATAATACATTTTGCCTACATGACCTATTGCGAAAGTCGAACCTAACTTGTCAACTTTTTAAAAAAGTTGACAAAAGATGAAATTTTTTGACAAAAGTTGACATTTTTGCTAAAATTGGTGCTGAAGTGAAAAAAAAAGCATTTTAGTAGCACTTTTGTTTGAATTACGAGTGCTTTCTTTCTTTACAACAATTTCTGTTGCTAATAAGTAGTGTCTCAATTTAACTATCCTCATTACCAAGCAGGGTGAACGCAGGTCAAGAAACGTGACCTGAGGTGATATTTTTGCAAATTAATGAAAATTTCTTGCAAACAGAAAAATATGTCATAAATCATAACAACCAATAATATATAAAAGTATGCTTAGTTGGAGAACAGCTACCTCAAAAGCTTTAGCTCCATACAATATTTAAAAGTGTAGAAAGAACATGATTTCTAGAGCAAACAATCTTTTAAACTTTCGTAATTTCAGTTTTTTCTTTTTAAACATTATCTAATTGAAGTTCTAGCTGAAGCCAGTCAATATAAATTTTTTAAAAATTCTCAAATAAGAATAGAAAAAATCAGGAGCATTTCTTTTCCATTTGATGGGCGAGAAAAGCATCTTGTGAAACTATTTCTGCAGAGTAAAAAATATCTTAAGAAAATTTCTGCAAAAAGGAAAACCATAATTTTTTACTTCATAATTCTTTATTAACAGATAAAAATAGAAAAATCATGAGCATTTCTTTCCTATCCTATGTGCATCTTTTGAATATAATACTGGGGAGAAAAAAAAATATTTCAAGAATTTCTGCGGAAAAGAAATTAAAATAATTTTACTTCCTAAAGAAAAATTCTTTTTGCAAAAACTCTAATGTTCTGCGACAATGTCACCATGATTCTGGTACAAGATTATTAATACTATTTACAGTTCAGCTTGGGTTTAAACAATGCTAAAATATTAATTAAAATAAGAAGGCAAAACATGTGTATCACAATCATAAACTAGCATATGTGTTAAAAATAAAATTTGAAGTATACTGAAAGAGTAACAATTTATAATACTAAATTTAAGGTACTAACTTAAGGAATTCAAATTAATAAATAAATAATTGATATAAAAAGTTTTTTAGAACAAAATATTTTGTAAAAAGACATATTTTTTTAGCAATAAAAATTGTCTACAGCATTTTTATTTTTAATAATTAGACCAAAAATTTCCTCAATGCTGCCTGAATTTTCCTCGAACATCATTCACGTGATCTTACACATTTAGCATCCATACAATATTATTTCTATTGCAACTATCGAGTGATTAAATGTGTAAAGTAATGTCCCCTCTGTCCACATTCTAAAAGGCATATTAAAACAATATATTGATTAATATACAATTATAAAATGCAATTGTTTTAATCCATATTAATTTTTTTCAGTTATCGAATTTTAATCGGATATATTATAGAGCCATGAATTAATTACCTAAACAATTTGTAATCCCATTAAATGTTATTAAGAAACTAACTTTTTTTGAAATTTTTTTTAAAAAAACAAATGACATATTTAATGTCTCAGTAGATTAAGAACTTTTTAATGCCATCCAATTAAATTTGTTTTTAGTTTTTTTGTGCTTAAGAAATTTAAAAATAAATAACTTTTTAATACTCAAATTCATAAAAATTAACACATTGAGAAATATTAAAAATATCATTCTAAAATAATAAAAATAAAACAAAATTGCCAAGTTATACAGTCTGCAAAGTAAATGAAATAAGTTAAAGACTGCCTTACAACTCCAGTATGAGGGTCTTTAGCTCCATTGCTAAATGTAGATGCTAGAGTAGATGAACAAGATTCATCATAGTGTGCATTTTCACCATTATTAATAGCAGAGTTAATAGAAATGGTCCACATGCTTGCAGCATAGCCATCACAATTGCAATCATCATCAGCTCCACCGTCTCCAGATGCCCAAACATATATATTCCCCAAACCACGTCGACCCTACAACATATTAAGACAAAAATAAGACATTAAATTTCTAATTTGATTTTAAATCATGGGCTTTTTTAATTTAAAAACTTATAATCGGAAAGAGATTGCATGGATCAAAGAAACTCATTCAAACCATCAAAAGTTTAATTTTTTAAAGAAAGAATAGATAATAAGGAGGTAGTGTTGAATAAGAAAATAAAAGATATTATTAAAAGACATAATTTTTTTTAACATTTTGTTTTAAAAAGAAGGTAGGCTGTAACAGTGTGCTGAATAATGATGAGTTTAGTAAACATAAAATTAAGTATGCATAATTTACATTGTTATAAAATAGATTAATGCGTTAATTTGTTTTAAAAAAGGAGATTTTTAAAGTAAGTAAAGAAAGAAGATAAAAAAAGAAAATTGATGTAGGTAAAGAACATAATATTGTGCAGAATATTTTTTCAGTTAAGAAGAAAAAAATTATAAAGTAATTAAAAAACTTCAAAGTTAAAAAAACAGGAAGGGAGCTATAAAAAAAAAACAAATTTAAAATTTTTTTTTTTTTTTGTTAAATATTTTTATATAGCTCAACTTCAATATTTTTTGTTATTTCTTTAAAAATGGATATTGTTAAAGAAATGTTAAATCTTGGGCAATTAAAACATTTTTACCTCTCTTTTGGTTTAAAAATTTTATGTCAATTGTTTATGCATGCCAGCATGAAATAATCTCACATACGGACTTGCCAACATGTTTTCTCACACGCACCCCACCCATTACATATTTGCGACAATGTTCCGGAACATTTTATAAATTATCATTTTTGGCACAAGATGCCATTGTATGTGCATAGGATTTGAGAAACAAGTAGACTTGTCCTGCTACTTGAATAATGTCCATCTAGTTGAGAAAAAAAATGTTTCTGATTTGCACGCCTTATGATGGCTCCTTAAATTGAGCATGTGGATTTGTTTATAGTAAGTGGGAAAGTTTTTTTTCTTCTTTTCGCTAGAGCATTGTGCATTTGGGTTTGCAGTCTAATTTTCAATTGATAGTTAGATTATGTAATTGTTAAATTTTTCTTTTACTGCTACAACATTAAACAGTGGAAAAAGTTTAACTGAACTTGCAATAGCAGAAATGATGTACAATATTTCAGTTATTGATTCTGAAACAGATTGTAGTGAGAGACACTATAATATATTCTGATCATAAATCTACTTTGTGCAAAAGAAATTGCTGAGAAAAATAGACAACAATGCTTCGCTCGTTCACATTTCGGCAAAAATACTTCAAAATGGCAAATGAGTTATTATAAGTGCAAAGATTGCAACATAGGGCTTTAAGTGGATCCTTGTTTTCTAATTTTACATACTGAAAAAGAATTTTATGTAACATACTTAGGCATTAAAAACATATTTAGTTATTTATAATGTTAAAAGTTATTAAATGGTAAGTAAATGTGTTAAAATGTATTTAAACAAGTAAAAAATTTAAATTAATAAAGTATGCAAATAAAAATGTATACACTATTTGTCATTTATTTACTTTACAGTAAATTATTAAAGAATGAATTCGTATTTCAGTAATTTCATGGATTCAGGCATAAAACCATCCAGCCTTAGATAAGTGCTTGGGAAACATTCTCAGCACAAAAGGGTTAAATAATAAATAGTCTTGTATATTTTAAGTTGATCATTTATCAAAAATTAACAGTTGTATTACAAAATGTCAACAAAGCTAACAGAATATAGTTTATATCAAAATAAAAGAACACTTTTCAGGGAAAGAGACATTTAAATTTGAACTACACTTTGTTCAGTGAGAACTGATAGTGGAAGTAAACAAGAAGGTTTGCTTTTCACCTAGTCAGGCTGGTTCCTCGTCAAGTAGGTGATTCTTTTCCTTCTGACCATTATACAGATTAGTGCAGTTTCTCATAACCTTGGCATCAAATAGCCAATTGTGTTCAACCAACAAGCCAATTGTGTTTTGTTTACTTTAGCTATCAGTTCTTTTTGAACAGAATATAAGAATACTTTTTTTAATTTGCAAATGATACTTTTACAATTTGTCTTAATTTTATATAAAGAACAAACAAAATAAATTTAAATAAAATTAAAATTACCTCATTTACACCTTGCACAATTGCACGCATTGTGGCATTTCGAGGTCCATCAACAGTTTTACCATCATCTGTAGGTCCCCAACTAGCACTATAAATGTCAATAAGGTGTGGCTCATGACCCATAGAATTAGCTTCGATTAAATCTGTCATATATGGCTGATCAAGCATTCGGATACCTTTGAAATTTTAAGGATTAATGCAAATGCATAAAATGAAGATTGCTTGAGTTTGATTTGTATTTCATTAACCCCAAATATATATATATATTGTATCATATTAATTCCAATTAAAAAAAAACTATTCCAAATGATAAACTTTAAAACAAAATAAACTACCAATATTTTATACTAATAATACATAGAAATCAATATGAGTGTAATATATTACTAATCATTTCATAATTATTATTTCTTAATATTAACTCTTAACACATAAAACAAAGAGCTTTTAATGATTTTTTTTTAAACTGCCTTTCTTTCAAATATCTGGCTTCATCTATTTTGTTTTAAGTTGTCACTTAATTTTTAGTTATTTAAATATTTTAAAAACAGAAGCAAGTAATTTTTCATGGTCGAAACAAATAATTTTTTGAAGAAATTCAAAAGTAACGTTTTTGACACTTTATGATTACTATTTAACTAGAAGGTAAAAAATATATGAATGAAAGTCTACATTACATTTGTACAGAAGGAATTGCATTTAGAAAGAGATTAAGCACAAGGAATAATAAATGTGAACGTAAAAATATATTTGGCATGATTAAAGAGACTGGTGTAACTCCAAAAACTACTTTCAAGCAAAACATCATAAAAATACTTTTTAAAAAAGGAAGTATGAAATAAGAATAAGGAAGAAAATATTTAACCAATGATAACTAAACTTATTACTCGGTTAGATAATCATTCAATTCATAGACTGTGAATAAAAAATGTGTTTACTTTCATATTATTTTTATTTATGTCAAACAAATCAGCGTAGCTTTTGGTAAATACTCTTAAAAGTGATCAAATTTAACTTCGGCAATCCAGTGGTATTTTGGAAAAACATATCCCCTCTGGCTTCATTAAGCACTAAATAATTTCACGAGTAATAATTAAATGGGAAAACCTTATTTTTACATAGTTACAATATAAATTTTTTTTACATAAATTGTCAGAATTTTCAGTGTTTCCTACTGAAAAATTTGCTACAATACAGGTTACAACTCTTCAGACAAACCAAAATTAATTGAGATTTCCAGAGTAAAATGTGATAAGTTTCACACTTGAATTAAAATCACATATTTACAAAAGTAATTTAAAAATTTATATTTAGAAGTATATGGGGAAATGCATAATTTAAAAAAAAAAAAAAAATTTTATTTAATATTTTGCCACTAAAAGTTTCATGATATATTATTGAGCAAAGAATTCCACTTAATAAGTTCATCATTACCGTTATTAAAAGCTCTAGACCTGAGTTAGTTCTAAAAATCATTTATAATTTAAATGTTTTAGGAAATTCAATTTAGATAAAAGAAATTCTTATTTATAGTGCTGAAATAGCAAAATTATTAATTATAATTATTTATTAAAATACCGTTGAAGATGAGAAAAATAAATGATACCACTATCAATAAAAATTATATAAGATTTTATGCATTTTGACAACAATAAATAACACAGTTGATTAAAACTCTTAGTAATTTTGTGTGCGATTAAAAAGCTACTACATCAAGAATTTTCATCTGAAAATTCCTGGTTTTCATAGTTCCCCAAGAATTTCAGGCTTTTCTTTTTACCTAGCAATCATATAAAAAGAATAAGAATTTGATGTTAATACCTGCAACTTTAGATTCATAAGCCACACCAACTCCACAAATCCCATTATCACGCTTTGCAGCAACTTCTCCAGCACATCTAGTTCCATGACTGAATAATATGAAGTATTACATTATAGCAGACGAACGTACTGATTAAGTTAATAAATTTATTATAAGTATAAGTAAAAGAGTTCTGCCTCAATAAATTTGGCAAGGAAGAAAAATCTACATATAGCAATTGAGGTCCATTATTTTTCTTGAAAAAAAAAGAGTATTGTTTTCAAGAAATTTTTAATAATAATTTGCTTTGTGCTCCTGCAGCTATATAAGTTTACATTTATTTACTTATACTTTTAACAGGGTGCGTAGCTAAATTATTCAACAAAAAATAAGCACATTTTAAGCACTTTTAAAAAATAATCACAATTAAGGAGGATTGGAAAGTTTTTGACAATTGACAGTTTTATCCTTTGCGTCAAAAAAAAAACAACTTTCGTCATTGTTTTTGACAATTTAAAATTTTTTTGAATCATGTAAATCGAATGGCGTTTTCATACGCTACGGACTGACGATATGCCGAAATTGATTGGGGTTGAATTAATTGTGAAAACGTTGAATAGAACAATGTGAACAGTGTCTTTCTGCATAATTTGTAACGAAAATCAACAAAGCAAAGGAAAAATCTCATTTTGGAAAAGGGAAAATTAAGCACTTTTTAAAAACACCCAATGAAAAAAGCACCTTCAAGGGTTTTCAAAAAACAAAAATAAGCACCTTTAAGCACTTTTTAAAAATGCTATGCATCCTGTCTAATACACCTGACAGAAAAAAATCAGTTATACACGCATAAGTCATTCACATTCATGCACAAAAAAATATAATTTAAATGTACTTAACATTTTCATGATTATTTTACTCATCCAACATGATATTTTTTAACTTTCATGAACCCTGATTAAAAAATGATAGTTTATTTCTGCATTAATTATTGCACACACAAGCTTGTGGAGTGAAAAACCATGTTCTACACACAAAAATCTAACGAACAATATACCCATTCCTTTTAGTTTTGTTCATGTTAATTACATTTCATTATTACCAACTCTGACTTTATTCAATATCCATTCGACTATGTGCAAGCAACACATAAATCGGACTTCATTTGCTCTCTATATGAAAGTTCCCTATTTTTAGCAATTGCTTTATCATGATTATTAGATAGTTTTAAGAGAATATATTCGATAATCTGTGAGCAAAACATGATTCACACTAACTAATAATATAACTAATTAATTGAAAATAAAATTATAAATTTCATTATTTAAAAATAAAATATCTAATTAATTTCCGTATCAATGTCTATAAAAAAACAACAAGTAAACAATAAATAAAACTTTATTAAAACGATTCAGTCTTAATGGAGACTAATTCTTTTAGCTAATGAGAGCTACATTCTTATTATTTATCAATCACAAAAATGAACCCAGTTTTTACAATTTATCAATACAAACAGTATAAAATCTGTAATTTTTTAATTACATGATCATGCCACATTTAACATCTATAATACAACCTAAATTAGTTCGCATAACAATATGCATGTGAAAATCTGGTGAAACATAAAATGGATAAAATTATTGCACAACAAATAATGATTGAGCACAATTGCTATCGAAAGAAGCAAAAAATAAATTTAATTCATATAACAAACTTAAGAAAAGCTACATGATCACATAAAATCCCCAAAATATTTAAGTTTAATATATAGTATATAATTTCAATAAAAATGATTACAAGTAAGCAAAATAATTTTAAGTAGGATTTTTCTATAAAAAAAAAAAACGTGAAAAAAAGGTTTATGGTATGCATGAATTCATTAAAAATAGTTTGTTAACCAAAATATATTGTGTACTAAAAGTCTTCATGCATTAAAGTGACTATTAGTCTTCTATCACACCACTCAAATGTTTTAGGAAGTGCAAAAGCATCTAATTCTGAAAGCTCTGTCAATTCTGCCAACATACACTCAATGTCTTCTTCTTTTAAAAGAACTTGCAACCAAGGTCCATGAGCTGCATAAGGATGTTCTTCATCTACAAAGGCACCAGTAACATTCACAGGAACAAATGTAATGATAGTATCTCCAACTACACTTTTAAATGTAAAATGTCGCCCATGTTTTAATCTGCCTTGGAGAGCCAAGGACAATAAAGAACCAGCTTCCAAATTGAATCGCAAATGTATGCCCTCTAGAAATCTTTTCTGCATTAGCTCAGCAGGACCTAAAACTGGCATGTCACCATTAAAGTTAGAAAATAAATCTTTCCGTTGATTGTCATCAGGAGGGAAAGAGTAACCATCATCATTTTGACGAATCGGAGGTAAGGCTGCCTTAGTGTTGATTAATCCTTTTTTCAATGTCGCTTTGATCTGTTCGGATTCGCTAACAGAGATTTGAGAAAAACCCCGCTCTAATTCCGACTCTTCATCGTCTTCAACTTTAATCAATTTCCTCTCTGTCCAAGAACAACGAGCACTGACACCAGTGAGATTAGATCCGTCAGTGGCCACACCTTGATCAACAGCTCCTTGGACACTAGGATCCATTTCAAAGATACTTGTATCTCTTTTCATGTCTGTTATTAACCAGGGTCCCCCAGCACCTTTGATCGATTTCATGAG
Source organism: Parasteatoda tepidariorum (assembly GCF_982258835.1). Classification (NCBI taxonomy): domain Eukaryota; kingdom Metazoa; phylum Arthropoda; class Arachnida; order Araneae; family Theridiidae; genus Parasteatoda; species Parasteatoda tepidariorum. The sequence continues at coordinate 44,584,886 of NC_141761.1, read as the reverse complement.
ATCAATAACACCAGGGCCATTCCAATGTTGAGCAGCTTGAAGTTCCTCATTGCAAACCCCAACTATCTGTACGAAGATAACAGGGCCATAAGGCGTCTGGACAGTGCCCAGTTGAGGATCTTCGCACATCAACATGTGCTGTATACGGGAATCACTATTATCTAACGGACAGTGCCAAGACACATGATCACCAGCACAAAGTGTGTTTTCAGATTGAAATACATATTTCGCAAGAGCTTGCATTATGGCAGCTGGCCAAGTCGGCGGTACCCGCTCGTTTGGTTCACGTTTTAAACGGAAAGTTAACTCAAAACCAAAGCCACTAGGAGTTTCCTCTGTAGAAATTTCATGAACTCGTCCATCACCATGTAGGTCAGACAAACCAAAACTCACGTAATGCCAGTGTGGCTCGATATCGGCTGCAGGGTTTCCAGGATTAGAATACATACTGATATAGTCTAAAGGATCAGGTCCACCGAGCCAAAATTTTACAAGAGCAGTAACTTGTAGAGGGTTGGGTTGATCAGGATAGATTTGTCGACATGCTGTATACAAAGCATCTAACCCAAGTGGAATTAATGGTCTTTGAATAATAGGTGGATATCCTCTGAACATCGGAGTTTGTGGTATGATTCTACCTTCCATGTCTAATGTAAATAAAATGTATTAACTGATAACATATAGTGAGAAATCCTTTAAAACTGCAAACCGAGGCGATTGAAATTATCAATATTAAGCATGTCTAAAATATGCTATGATGAGACACAATGTAGTTAATTCATAAAAAGAAGTTCCATAAAAAATTTGACGAAACTTTCAGCCTTTTTTTGTTTGAAGAATGCAATAAATAATAAATAAAAAATCAATAGTTTCAGTTACAGTTAAATATTTCTGAAGCTCGACTTCTTAAAATGCAAGAGGAGTTAGAGACCTTCATACTACTTGCAAAGAATCACGCTGATTCGGAAATGCGAATGAAAATCTGATTGGCGAGTATTTCGAGTGCAAATATATTTCACCAATAAAGTTCTCATTCGCATCTGCAAATTGAGATACACAAATTTTTCGCATCCAGTGTGAATGAAAACATATGTTAGTTTGAATGAAAAATGCCTACTCCTAATGATGCTGTCATCTTGTGACAATTATCAACTCACTCATCTGTCCCGCGTAAGACACGGTTCCCAGTTGATCACCGAAGTCAAGCATCACTGGCTGCAGTCAGTGTGCGGGTGGGTGACCACTTGGATCAGTTTGCGTAGGTAGCCGAGGGTGTGCGGTATTGGTCCTCGTTAAACTGTCCTACAGTAAAGTGCTCGACATCGCGTGCAGATCGTTGGGCTACCGAAGCAGGGGTGCCATACCCTCTACAGAGGATCAGAATTGTGATTGTATGTTTTCGGATCATTGGCGATCGAAATGGGCGGCAGGTAGCGTAGAGCAGAACTCTCTACCTATGGCAACAGTTCGCGTGCCTACCCCATTAGCGTGTGGAGAGTCATAGGGGGTACGAAGTACGTTAGTTTCACTCTTGATTTTCATATAGTTTGAAATCTTTTAAGTTGGAAAACTACATGTAAAGAAACGTTAAACATAATTGTAAAGAAAAGCATCACGGAAATTTTAAAAAATATTTTAATTAAATAAAAAGGAAAAATATTCATTAAAGGGAAAATATCGTAGTACATTCCTATGGGACTGAAAAGAGGAGGAGAGGGAAGGGAGAAGGGCCAAAGGCATGAAACCGGTCTCTCCCCAGATGGCGTACTCGTACGTTGCGATCGCCAATTCTCAGGGATGTTTCCCAGACCGTGCGAAATAGCCCGTTGCGCTGCTCTAGTGCGACGTAAATGAACTACAACAGTAACTCACTCATCATTTAAATAAAAATATTTTTTTCTTTCTTTTTTTTTTATTTGGAAAGCAAGTGAAAAAAGTAGAATATTAAGGGAAAAAACACACATTTTTTACTAAATAGAAATTGTAAAAAAAATCCTTTCTGATAAAGTGAAAGTTACTCTGTATTAAATGTTCAAACAAAAGTAACTATTGTAATTGCGTAAAAAAACTATTTCAGATAAACCATAGCGAAACAAAGAAAAAAATTATATCTAAAATATTTGTAATTAAACTTTTTCCCGAAACTTTGAAGTGCACGCTCAGGGAAAGACGTCTTATATTTTATATTTTTTTCATTATAATATAATTTTGTTCCTATATAAAAATACATTATTGGAGATTAGTAAAAAAAGTTTTATTTACTTATCTTTTTGTAAGAATCAACCTGCATTTTTTGAAAAGTAATGAGTGCAATATATGAAATAAGATTTTATATTTTACTTAAAGGTCCTAAAGCAAACAAAAATATTAAAAATTAAAATTTTTTGCATTGTTTAAAATGTTTTAATCTCAATTCTATTGTCCCATTATAACTCACATTCAGATATGTAATATTAAATTAATGTTACACGTGTGAAACACGTGTCATATTATACAATTGTACTTTTGGATTTTACAAAATTTTAGGTAAGATCTTGAAATTAATTACTAAAAAACTAAACGGTAACTATAGTTTCTTTTATAGAAAATTTTAAGTAACACAATGGTTAATAAAAAATAGATTCCTTAGACTATAAATAAAATAAAATAAAAACATGATTAATAAAATATAGATAACCATCGGGGTGTTCTATTAGAATAAGTCACTATTAAATTTTATTAATTTTATTTTATTAAGTTATTTTTAATTTCATTAAGTTAAAAAAATAACCTACTGCTGTAAACGCAAAGTTAAAATACATCGTACTAAATAATATAGGTAAAAAATTATTAATTAAAATTTTTTTTAAAGTAAAATTAAATAATAATTTAATAAAATTTTTAAAAATTCAAAAAAGAAAATTTTAAAGTGTTTTTTTAAATACCATAATTAAACATATTTTCAATAAAAAAAATTTAAATAAGTAAATAAATATAAAATTAATATTTAATACTTGAATAACGAGCTTAAAATATGCTTTAAAAAATAGCGCGAAATAAATGTTCTCGTGTCAGCGCTGGGAATTGAACTCCCGACTCCAAACTTTTTACAGATGAATAGACTTGATTTCAATTAATTAAAAATTCTTTTTACTGCCAGAAAAAATAAAACTTTATAGTATGGTATTTTTTAGAAAAGCCCACTATTCGTAATATATACATTAGAGGAATTCAGTTTAAATATTATTTAATTATTTTTCAAATGAATAAATTAAGCAATTGAAAGAATTTAAGAATTATAAAGAAAAGGGTCTTTAAAGGGGATATAAATAAAGGAAAACTAAACATAGGAAAACTTTGCGAAAACATAGCCTATTTCTTACTATTAGTCGGTACTGCTACTGCGCTACTGCAGGAGTCTAATAATGGAGCATTACTTTTCAAAATTGCTTTGTGGTGAGTGGTTTGTTTTGTATAATATGTCTCTGAATGCCATGAAATTAGTGTACTTTTTTTGGAGTTGTAGTACTTTATTTATGTCGCATAAAAGCTGCTCAATACTGTATTGACGACGGTCTAGAAAACATACCTGAAGGATGATCAGAAGAAGGTATTAATATTTATAATGAAAATTTCACTGTTTTAGAAAATATTTAAGTTATGTTAGGTAAATAAGATTCAGAAGTGGTCTGTCTTTTATTATTATATAAATGTTAATAATCAATTGAAATTTATAATTTTTCAAAGTTTTCAATTTTTGCAGATTAGCATAAAGTAGTTATTAAATATGGTTTTTTAAGTCAATTTGTTTAGATACATAAAATAACTTGTATATGACACTTTGGATACGGGGATACATATTTCTCACAAAAAAGATCAATAATATTTAATCAGTTTTAAAATCTATTCAGTACTGATCTACTGATTCAAAGTCTCTCCTAATATGATTACATCTAAGTTTGACTAACTTCAAAATATCTGTTAAATGCAATTTTATTCGAAACCAAAAATCCAGTTTCAAAAATAAAATAAATTTATTCAGAGAGTTAAGTAGTTACAAATTTTACTTTTCTGAATAATGATTAGTAGTATTGAATTATAGTCTTTACAAAATTAAAAGTTATTCATAGAGTTTAAATATTATAACGTAGCATTGAGAACACCATTAGATATCTGTATGATTTTGTTTAAATTTTAATTGTTTTTCTTTTGTTGGATCACATTGAAAAATTTCCGCAATTACTATTGTTTTCTTAAATATTTTTCTAATTTATATATTTATTTTATTATTCAAACAATAATCATATTTCCAAATAAATATGAAACATCGATGATTTGAAATAAAAGGAAAAATAATCGTCGAGTTTTTAAATAAGCTTTATTACGCGAGATGCGATGTATGCTGTAGCTTTTTTTTCTTGTTTATTCACCGTGCAAAAAAATATGATTGGATAAAAATATTTTGACGTCATTGCTGATTGTAGGGAAAAACATGTAACAAAATCCCCGTCTTAAGTCCGGGTACATTGAAGATATGTCGTAAGTGTTATGCTTGAATAGGCGAAAGGCCTAACTTCTCGAACTGAAGACCGTCGTAGCGGGCCTTAAACTTTTTCACGCTCTAAAATTATATTCCTTGATACTTCCATTTTTTATGCACAATATCATGCAGAAACAAGCAAAAAATAATAATAATGCATCAACTGAATATTTTGCACAATTTTATAATTTTTATTATGCAGAGTACATAAACAAAAAATTTTGTATTGTATTTTAATAAATTCAATTCTTAGAGTTTTAATGCTTTATTCTTGGCAACAATGCATCAGAGATATTTCTTAATCTAACTGTTGAGAATCCATTATTATAAAAGATGTTTTGTTTTTACATTGTGTCGTGTTGAGATCCGATACTTCGTTCAAAGAAAGTTCCCAGGAGTTTTTGTCCTTAATTATGCATACAAAAATTCGTAACTGGGTGAATTTTCTTTTTGGAGGAAAAATAAAGAGGTAATGAAAGTCTAATAACTTAAGAATCGATATAATTTTTTTTTAAATAAATAAAAATATTAGAATTTTTTTTTTCAAAAATTATGGATGGGTGATCGTGTAAAGAAAAAGGGTGGTGGCGCTAGTGGTAAAATTGCTCTTTCAAGACTTCCAGGTTACTGCTTCCGTAATATTTTTACACCGCAGATTGAAAAAACGCGCCACCATATTATTGCATCATATCTTTTGAAGTATTTCACGTGTACCGAGTTCTTTCTTTCAGCCTTTAAACTTCATTAACATATTAATATTATAATCATTAGAATATTTTCTAATTAGTCTAACTTAAAAAGATATTTTTAAAGATATTTTTGGCGACATTTTATTCAAATGTAGCCAAATAAGGGATAAAATACAAAACATGGCAAACCTTAAGAATTATTCACAATGAGATATTAACTTTCCAAAATGTTTTTTGGCCTTACGACCTCTGAGAATCAATACATTTCTGAAAGCTCTTATGAATGGTACAATTATGTTTAGATTTGAGCCCAAATTACAATAACAAAACTGCATAGAATATTTGGCTTGTTCACACATCGCCTCGTAGTCATAACATAAGCGGAGGGATACACCGGAAATTTTCTAAATTTCTTCCGGTTTAAGGACGCTTGTTATTGTTTACATTAGACCACCCATCCATTAATTATTTATTATTTTTTTCAAGACAATTAACATCTAAATTTAACTATTAAAAAAAAAAAAGAAAAGCTTAATTATGTTTTTAAATCATGCTGCCATCTGGCGACAGTGAATATTACTTTCCGAATTTGTTTGGGAGACATTGAGTAAAAATGTTAACATTTGTTTAAAATATAAAAATTTATTTCGAATGGCACTCGATCCTGATGCAACCAACAGCTAAAAGACAAAAGAGAACATTTTCTTGGATACTTTTATCATTAGAATTGATATTGTATTTTAAATTCTTTTTATATTATTGCTCAATAATTATTTGATGTAAATAATGACACAAAAAGATGAAAAGATATATTGAAATAACATTTCATTTCAAAACAGCCAAAAATTTCGAAATGTATTAAATATATAAAAATTAATCTATTAAATGAAGTCGCAATGTTATTTGAAGAGGAAAAAGAAGTCACGCAAAGGATACTTCCCTTAATTTAAAGATAGCGCGCAAATGGCTCGCATAAAAGCACAAAAAACAAACATACATAAAACTGAAATATTTTTTTAAATTTTTTTTACCGTTTTTCCTAATAACAAACGGTTTAGTACTCTCGATTTATTAAAAGGCAGTTCAAATTACTTCATATTACTTAAGCATCATTCACTAGCATCATTCATATTACTTAAGCACACTTCATATTACTTCATATTTCATATTACTTAAGCATGTTTTTGGCCGTTTTGGATTGCGTGCAAAACTAAACAAACTACGAACCACATTTGTGCTTACGTTGGAAAACTGCAATGCTCCCTTTTTTTAAGCTTAAACTTCGACATTTCAGTGAATTAATTTAAAAAATATAATTTAAATAAAAATGCCTATAATTCAAATAAAATTGCAAATTTGCATGAAACAAAATTTATGTTTTAATTTATATAATTTGAAATTCATTGAAGAACTCTCAGTTCTCTTTTCCAAAATTTAACTCTTTTTCCTACTTTTTTATTTTTTTTTAATTCGAAATTTTTTCGAGTGAATTTTTTTGGTGTTTTTTTGAAAATTTAGAAATAAAGGACTTTATGGTCTTACGTAAGCGTCACTCACATCCCCCACCATGCACGTGTCAGCAAAATTAAGCAAATTACAAAACTCTCCCCCCCTTTAAGTGAAGCATTGTTTCTTGTCTATTTTTTCATGCTGAGTCGAATGAGATTAAATAAGACGCAAAGTAGAAGCAAATTTATGTTCTATTTTTGTGCAATTTTCGTAAATTTTTTTTTTTTGTATTTGTATGAATTTTTTACGCTACATAAAAGTTATTTAACGAAGTGAAGTATTGTTTAAAGCTAAATCGAATGAAATTTATAGTAAAAAAATAAAATTGATAGTTTAAATAAAGTTATAATGATTTTATGTACTAAAATTATAAGACATAACAGAACCCGTGAGCTAAACGTTGTGCGGTAACCATTTAGTGAAAGTGTCTGTACTAAAAGTCGTATTTTCGTATGTGATAGTTAAATTCAGTGCTGGATTATCCATTAGGCCATGGCCTAGGGACCCCCTTAAAATGAATTTTTTGAAAAAAAATTTAAGAAAAATTAGGAAAAACAATGATTTTTCAAATTTTTCAAAATGTTATGAGTTGTAGCACCCGCTATATAAGCTACGGAAGTGACGTCATCAGGGAAAGTCAAGGGGTGCTTATTTCTGCCTATCGCGGGTACTACTACTGTTATGATTATTTTTTAGTTCCAATTTAATAAAATAAAGTAAAATTTAATTTATTATTGTTTATTTTTATTTTAAATATGCTTTTTTAAATGAAAAGATATTAAATACATACTTTTATATTTGAATAAATTAAAAATATACGAGAAAAAAATTTAACCTAGGGGCCCTAAAAATTTGAATGGCCTAAGGGCCCCACGTGCGCTTAATCTGCCCTGGTTAAATTTAGCAACTTTTGCTTTTTTTTTTAAAATTGAAAATATTACGCAGCAAGCATAAACTAAAATCTAATGTAGAAAAATAAGGAAAATAAAAATCACTATAATGTCTTAAAACTTAACTTAATAATTAAACTTAAAAAATTAAATTTGGACTATCTAGAATATTTTAAACTGCAAGGGTGGCGGGTTAAATATAGTAATTCTCGTTACAAATTTGTTACAATGGATACAAATATTTTGCTTAGTCAAGGTAAATAATAAGAAAAAACTATTTTATAACCACTTAACAGCGAAAAAAAAAATAAATAAAAACGGACCACCTAATAATTTTTAATCTAATAATCGGATTTTCACCCTCTAGGACTCAATCTTCATGGTTCGAGGGGGTGACCTCAAATATAATAGTTAGTTAGTGCAAACGATATTTTAAATTACGAAATCAGACTCGAAAACCTACTTTCTCTGAATAAACATACACTTTTCTCGACGGATTCCGATTTCTGACCTCTAAAATATAAGTAGTAGCCGCCGCATTCTGGTGAATTTTGGTTCCCATAGATTGGTCGGGAGAGTCGTTCAAAGTTTGGGCTCCTTAGTCTAATTTTACTTTTTGCGTATTTTCCTATATCTCGAAAATTTTTTAAGCGAATTGAAAGCTTTTTTGCGCAAAATTATAAAATTCGTTTATCCGAAGATAATTCCATGCAAAAAATAATTTTCAGTAACTATTTACCATTTTTTACTATTTTATTTAATATTAGTCAAAAGTTTTTTAAATTGTAAGGTACAGAATGTTTTACATCATTTTAAGGAAAATAATTTTACACGGCAGAGTGAAATCGGTCCAATAGTTCCTGAGAAATCAAATTTTAAAAAAATCGTAAATTTTAAATTCGATTTTTCAGGAACTATTTAACCGATTTCACTCAAATTTCGTATTTTGCCTTGCAAAATTACGTTCTTTAAAATTATGTAAAAAAATCCATGCCTTACTATAAAAATTCAAATTACAAAATTTGAGCAAAATTGGTGGAATACTTTCTGAGAAATCGAATTTTAATTATACGACTTTTTTAATGGATTTCTCAGGAATTATTCTACCGATTTCGCCCAAATTAATGTAATAAAGTATCAAAATTAGTTTCATAACTGTTTTTCTTATCATTAGAAATTAAAAAATTGATTACGTTTCTTTTATATGTACTTCTAAACTGATTTGCAGTTTGATATTATTTAAATTTCAACCATAGTAGTTGAGACACGAACCTGATATAATAAACAAGTTGAATGCTCTTTGTAAATTTATTTTATAAAGTATATGCTATTGAAATTTTATTTTAATGATTTTTTCAGTAAAATAGATCGCATATCGCATAAATGCAGATCTGACTTATTAAGCGCAAGCGATAAAATTAAATATGAGCATAAAGACGAACTGGAATACTTATGCTTAAATTAATTAGAATATTTATTAATGTTTATCACTTTCGATGTGATGAGCATTAAAAACTGAACAACATTACATTAAAAAAACTATTTTTATTATGTGTTGTATTGAAATGTTTATAACCCCTTTTGTTAAGCTAGCCAATTCTGACGTAAAACGAAACGTACACTTCTTATATGATAAAACTCTTTTATTCAGTTCGTAAAAGTAAATATTTTCTTGTCAAAAAATGTTTTTTTACTTTATTCTAGATAAATTATTACATATTTCTCTAGGTAACATAACTACGAGTGGATATATATTTTAAATAAAGTTGAAAACTGTTGATTCCATTACATTTTATTCAAGAACTCTATGTAAGAAGTTTTATCTTGTCCAAATATTCGTCTGATTCAAAATATATGAATAGCAGATTTATTTTGATTGTTACAAACAGCTATTACGGTATATATTCACTCAGCGCCGAAGTTTTGAAATTTAATATTACTTTATTTACCCACGAAAATACTTCTTTATTTACCACTTTTGAAATAATCATGTCTTCGAGGCGTTATTAAAATTTGAAAACATAAAATATGCCGAAGTTACATAAATCGATAAAGTTAACCTAAGGATATGATGTGATATTTTTTCCCTGTTTATATTTTCGTTCAATATAATAAACCTGTTATTCATCGTTGCATAATCACATATTTTGAAAAGTTAAAGTTCTTGGAATGTAACATCTAATGCCATTGCCATTTTTTTAATTAGCAAAAATAAACAGGAATAACATTTATTTTTGTTTATGAAAATACAAATCCGAACTAAAAGGATTTAAAAATAAAATCTTTACCTGTTGAACCAATCATCTGTGTATCTTGGATATGGATAAGGATCATTGCTGCTGAAATCATAACTAGCCTTTGCGTTCTATTCAAAAATCGAAGAAATATATCTCAATTAGGGTCACAAATTTAAAAAAAAAAATATATATATAATATATATATATATATATATATATATATATATATATATATATATATATATATATATATATATATATATATATATATATATATATATATATATATATATATATATATATATATATATATATATATATATATATATATATCAATTTAATAATAAAATATAGATTAATCTGAAATTATAGATAAATATAGATTATTTATTTATTGATTTTTTAAAAATTAATTTTGGGATATTAATAATAAATGTTGTGAATTCAGTATGAAATGGTAAAAGGTATGAATTCAACTAATAATAATTGTACAATAATTGTTAATTTTGATTTTTCTTCTTCACAAGCGCCACAGCTCATTGCAGGCCTGAGCTGCTTCAACCACGCTCTCTTTTCAGTTTCATTTAACTGCAGTGACACCGTTACAGTTTTTAATTTTCAAAACTTTTATTTCTCTCTCAATTACACGAAAAATTTGCCATCGATTACTTTTTGTAATAGAAGACCGCCATCTAGTGGGTCTTTTTCCTTTAGCTGGTGATTCTTCAGGTTTTCTGAACGTTAAGATTTTAGCGGGATTGTCTTTTGAACTTCTCCAAACGTGCCTCAGCCATTATCCAACGTGCCTCAGCCATTGCCACGGTGTTATTTTTTGGTTGTCTATAAAGCTTATACAAACTAAAGTTGGATCTTGACGTCCTGCACCGAGGTTTTTAAACTGAACTTTTCACTGAAACTAATCTAGTGAGGATTTTGTATATTTAATTAAGACCTCTGTTACGCTTGTAAAAAGTTAAATAGGTTATATCAGTGCCATATATATTTTTAGTTACGTTTTGCAACTAATGACAGTGGATTTGAACTGTCTTCTCATCCCAAAAAGCATTAATTAGCCATTTTGATTCTGTCATCAATTCTCGCAGTTAGCTAGTTTTTGTCTATATATTTAAATCTATATATTTAAATTCTTTAATCTTTTTAAAAGTGTAATCATTAATGCTCATAGAGTTAATGATATTTATCATGGAAAGTGAGATTTCCATGAATTAGGTTTTTCCTTCATTTGATAATCAGACCCTTGTTTCGTGGCTTCAGATTCAAGAGCTAGAAAGGTGTAACCAATCTCCTCTTCATATTGCAAATATTGAATTTAAAATGCTTTAAAAGGAAATGGAATTAAATTGAAAAATTCAATGAAATTCATGTGGAGGGTTTTGCGAAATGTTGACAAGTTATTTCTTGCATAAATTAAATATTTAATAAAAAATTACAGTCAAATATATACCGAAGAGCCATTACATTATGACCACCCTGCTAATAACATGTAGGGCCACCTTTAGCCCTCAAAACTGCTAGCACCCGCCGTTGCATTGATTCCACAAGGTGCTGATAGGTAGTCTGAGGTATCTGGTACCAAGCGCTCACCAACTGGTCCTGCAATTCCATCACATTGCGAGGGGGTAGCGTGGCAGCCCGAATTTGGTTTTCCAAGTAGGACGACAAATGCTCTATTGGATTAAGGTCAGGTGAATTTGGGGGCCAAGACATGACTTGAAAGTCACTGGAATGTTTCTCGAACCAATCCATGACGATTCGACCCTTCTGACATCGTGCATTATCCTGTTGGTAAACACCATCCCCCGCAGGAAAAACTGTTGCCATGAATGGGTGAACCTGGTCTGCAACTATGTTCAAGTAGCTTACAGACGTCAGGGATTATTCTATGAAGATTATGGGTCCTAATGTGCCCCATGAAAGCATTGTTCCTGGGCGAGAAACCATGAAAACCTGGGAGAACCCATTGTTATAGATGGAGGGTGGTCATAATGTAATGGCTCTTCGGTGCATACTCTCGGTGCATGACGCTAATAAAATACTACTAATACATATCTAGAAATTACAAATGCACATACGAATCTGAAGAGCAGTTGAACTTTCAGAAAATCGTGCTGATTTCTCGGCAATTTTTTAAAATTTATTTCCATTTAAATAATGATCTGTTTTGTTCCAAGTTGAGATACACTCTGTTGCTTGGGCACACTTTAAAAAAACTTTTGTGCTATGTTTAAACTTTATTACTACAGGGGATACATTAACTTTTCTTACAACAACGCCAGGTTAACAAAGTAAAAAAAGTTTAAATTTTATCAAAACAAATTAATTTTCTTTGTAAAAAGTTCCTTGAGGAACAAACTTCGAAGCGTGATTAAAGATAGAGTCAATACTTTCAATAAACTAACTAATTTTTAAATTTTATTTTTAAATTTTTTTTTTAAAGTTTTCCCAAAGATTGCAAACTCTGACGTTTTTGTTATCTTTTATTCAAGCAAAGAGCCATACATATTTTAGCATTCAGATCAGAATTTTCCTAAAACAAAGTAACCACCTTTAAAAACAATCACCGGTTCTAGTAATTATTGAATACTGGTTAGTTTGTTCAAAATTTCCGATTTATTGTTATTCCATTTGCATTAATTAATTCTCTCAGATTATTTCTTCTTGCAATGCTTATTTCTCTGATAACCTATTCTCCTAATTTCATATGTATTTTATTTTATTTTATAACTGCTGTTGAGCAACTGTCTCAATTCTGAATTTACGACTAACAATGTTCAACTCCCCAACCGTATAATTTTGAATCCAACACAGAAGACAAGGGAACTCCTGGATCAAGAAGGGGCACAAATTATCCTTCGTGGAACATATTTTGATGGAACTAATTCGCATTTGCGTTAGATGGAGAGGAAAACACGAAACTTCAAACGAGTAGCCGACCACTAGGGGATTCTAACCAACTACTGAGAATGAGTTTACCACTGAGAATATTTTGCTTCAGCATTGAGGTCAATGCGAGCCGGGAGTAGAATTTGTATCAAACAGCCACTTCTGGTATTCGAACCTTGGTCACCTCGTTGGGAGGTGAGCGCTCTATCCCCTGAGCCACCACGGCTCTCAAGTACAATAAGCTTTTGTCTCAAGGCTTTTGTACAATATGATACAGATATCAAAACTTCGCTCTAAAAATCTCATTTTTGAACAAACATGTTAGAAAAAAAGTTTTGGAGCCTTTGTTTAAGGCAGAAATGAATGAAAGCAGTTTGAACCATAAGTAGTTTCATGAATATTGCATTTGTATTATGCTTGCTTTTTGATGAATGGAGTGTATCTCAAAAGGAGTACTTTATAATTTTTTTAAACTTTACAAGATATCACAACGATATATATATCACGTCTTTGCAAATTTACCTCTTCCTGAATTTTCTTTTCAGTTTTATTCTCCTAGCAAGATGTCAGTTAAAATCCTTTATCACTTATCATGCTTAACAGTTAAATCTCATTTTATAATTAATGAGAACATTGTAAAGTGGCTGTAAAAATCAGGAAATGCAGTTTCTTTCAAATTTTTTCCATCATTTGTCAAATTTATTGTTTTGTCCTTAGAACTAAGTGTATTAAATGTTATAAAAATTATTTACAAAATAGTGAAGTTCTACTTACATAATTTTCTCTTAAATCAGGATGCATATAGTCCACACCTAAAACAAATATTGCTATTCTAAGCTAATTGTTTCTGACCAAACTATATTTAAAAGCAATATATAATTAATTATGCCAGTTTATCAGAAATTTAATATGTTTTGACAATGCGTTGAATTCTAGGTAATATTTATAAATGAATAAACCTGATACTTAAGATTGTCTGGAAGTTTGCTCAGATTAAAAGATTTTCTCTTAAGAACGATTAAATATGCATTATTTTACCGTCATCCATGATGGCTGTCGTAATATTCCTTCCAGTATACCCTTGTGCCCAGGCAGCTTCAACATTGAGATCCAATTTGGGCTTACCGCCATTTTGTCCAACGTTTTTCTGGAGGAAAAATATTAAAATTAGCAAAAAAGAAACAAACATGCTTATTGAACACCATTCATGTGATTATATTTTTAAAAATTTATTTTTAGTTTCAATCGTCAGATATTTTAAAGTCATTAATTTTTATTACATATTTGTTACATTAATTATTGTACATTCACTCTTAAAAACATACTGTTAGTAAGGGTGAATGAATATAATTTTAGTATCCATTATAATTATTGAGATTTTCAAATGAAATACTTCCTAAAAGAAATAAGAGAGATGAATTCTACAGTCTTTTATATGAATTTGCAAAAAGAAGTCTTTTTTGATAGAGTTTTTAGGATATTCGAAGCCCAATTTACTGTGACCTTTATCATCACTAAATTTAGAATTACAACAAAAACTTAAGCAGAGATCTAGAACATTTCGAATTAAATGATTAAATTGAAAACAAGAGTCTTTAGCAAATAATATTGTAATGAATTGAAATGAACAACTTTGATAAACTAATAAAAGTCATGGGGGCTCACGTGACAAATTTAGAAATAACAGTTTATGGTTTGCCTTTTTTTTTTCAAAGTGACCCGTAAGTTTACTAATGGCATACAAACAAAAGGAGAACATAAGGATGTGTAAAAGAAAGGGTAGGCAGTTGAAGTTGGTTAATGAGCTATAAGAGTAGACGATATGGAACGGTATTTTTCCACTCTCCTTTCTTTTTCTAATTGACTAATTCGTGTTAAATAATAATATCTTAAATCAATAAATTATCTCGTTTGTTAGCTGTAATTTAATTATCTTAGTTTAAGATGACATGTAATTCAGTCGACACCGTATCGGAACACTTATTCAACTCAGCACAAGAAAGCTGCAATATCTGCAAGGGATGTTTTCAATTCAAATGTGATGTTTTATTTCACGGAATTGGGACAGAAAAAGGGATAAGTATGAGATACCAAATGATTGAAGAGCCTTCAATGTATTTCAGGTGACGTTTGCAAGTTAATCTATACGATTTAGAATTACGACTGTGAAAGACATGCGTTTAAGTTTCAAAATCACTTTAGGATCCCAGTGCTTACAAGAAAATAATACACCGAAAAGCCATTACATTATGACCACCCTGCTAATAACATGTAGGACCACTTTTAGCCCTCAAAACTGGTAGCACCCGCCGCGGCATTGATTCCACAAGGTGCTGATAGATAGTCTGAGGAATTCCCTCACATTGCGAAGGGGTAGCGTGGAAGCAAGAATTTGGTTTTCCAAGTAGGACCACAAATGATCTATTGGATTAAGGTCAGGTGAGTTTGGGGGCCAAGACATGACTTGAAAGTAGCTGAAATGTTCCTCGACGATTCGACCCTTATGACATGGTGCATTATCCTGTTGGTAAACACCATCCCCCGCAGGAAAAACAGTTGCCATGAATGGGTGAACCTGGTCTGCAACCATGTTCAAGTAGCTTACAGACGTCAGGGATTCTTCTATGAGGATTATGGGTCCTAATGTGCCCCATGAAAACACTGTTCCTGGGCGAGAAACCATGAAAACCTGGGCGAGTCCATTGTTATAGATGGAGAGTGGTCATAATGTAATGGCTCTTCGGTGTATGTTGTCGCTGTGTATCTATTCCCGAACGTGTTAAGTAGGGTTCTTAAAAATAAAAGAACACAATAATAACGTTATTTAACGAAAAAAAAAAAACGGGAAGCTTTTGTCACTCAATGCCATAACAGAGATTGACTAATTTCATCTAGCGTGAGCAGAGAGCACGACAGTTATTTAAGTAATATGCGCATGCGCGCATCTTTATTAGCAATTTGTTACCCTTACTCACTATACCTGCAATTGGGAAATTTCATTCTCTCATATAACATCTCTCATCCTCTCGTATGTGGATTTTGCGGAAACCGTGTAGAGAACCGAGTTTTTTTTGTGGTAACTGCACAGCGTAGAATTTTCGTACGTGAGCATGCGGGATGCTACGTGAGAGTATTGTTTCTTTAATAATGTTAAGGCTTGTGCACAATATTTGTCTCGTCTCATCTTTTCTAACGTCTAATTTGAATGAAATGTGCTAAAAACATAAATAAGTTGAACATAATTTTAGGAGTAAATCGGCTGCTTACAAACGATCATCAATTTGTTTACGAAATTTATTCTGGTATAACTAACATATTTTTTAATTTAATATTTTGAATGATTTAGTTTAATACTAGTTTTTTTCAGAGTTTCAAAATCGGTATTTAAAAAACAAAATTTTAAACACATGAAATTTTTTTTTAACTACAATTTTTAATTCGTAAGAAAATATTTTTATTTTATTCTTTTTTAAAAAAAATTTTTTAATTTTATTTCATTACACTTATAAAAATACTTTTATTTTGCTAAAATAATAAGAGGATTTTTTTGATCGGTACACAAAGTAATCTTTTCAATTCCATCATCGTCCTTAAACAAACTGTTATTACGTTCACTCTTTTAGCATTAGAAATTGAATGGCAACAAAGTTATTCGCTTGAAAGTTTCCTATTTAAAGCAATAATTCTTTCTTCAAAAAACTTAAAGAGGAATTTTTAATAAGTTATGATTTAAGGGATAAAAGGAAAGAGACATTTTAAATTGAATTTTTAGTTAACGTAAAAAAAATATTCTCTCGAAGGTTTCTGAAAGCGTTTTTCTTAAAAATAAGACATGAAATGTTATAAATAGACTTATATTTTCATTTATATTTCATTGAAAAAGGGATCGAAAGTGAATTATGACGTTGCTGGAAAGGAAAAAATAAGTGAACTTAGAAAAAGATTCTTTCGGTTTATTTTAGCTATTAGATTAGAAAGTAAAGAAAATATTACACAAATTTTAGAAACCTAAAAAATAACTAGTTTAACTATTTTTTAGCTTTTAATATTTTTTTTAAATTTGAAAATGAAATATTACATGGCTCTTACGCGCAATAAAACTATTCATTAAGTTATGAAGTGTGATAATTTAAAAACGGTACTGACCATAAAATGAAATTTGCTAAATTTTAATGTTTCCTTTTTCTAATTTCTACTCTTTCCATGTCTTTATATTTCAATTAAAAACTTTTTTTGCTAAAGAAAGGGCAGAAAGTTATCAAGTGATACCTTTGCATCAACTCTGTTGCTTTTACCGGCAGCTTCGGGCGAATCAAATCTATTATTTTTTTTAACCCTGGTTTGATAGTTGAAAAACAAAGTTGGACACCGTCAGATGAATATGGCGAATGCTTCAGCAGTGTTACATTTTGATAAACCTGAAAAAACCTATCTGTCAGGGGAAACACATGACTGCTGTTGCATTTTTTTGAGGAAGAATCTTAATTGTTTGGAATTCTTTAATGTAATAGTAAGTAATTCCATTCTAACAGTCGAAGATAAAAAAAATGGCATTAAAAAATGCAAAATTAAAAAAAAAAGTTTGACTACATTTAATATGTCCTAAGAAACCTTAAAAATGCATTAATAATTTAAAAAAAAATTTGAACCAGTGGGTTATACACTCTACTCGCCAACGCTCGCCAAACTTTAGAGAGTACTAAAGGCAAACATATACGGGTTTATATGGTTTCTATAAATTGATTCTTATCAATTTCTATTTTTGCTGCACATATTCATTTATTACATATTATGATTTCATCGAATTCCAATAATTAGTACGATAGCTATCAGATTTCCATATTGATGACAAGAATTGAGTTGATGTTGATTATGTTAATCAGTGAAAACAAGCTTTTGTATCCTCAATAAATATCTCATTTAGATAATATCTAAGAATTTTTGCTCCAAATTTGTTTAGAGTCCCAAAATTATGCATAAAGGCAGGTGAAAGTGGAACACCATTACTGTTGGAAATCTAACGGAGTACTGTCTAAGTTACTCTATCTGAGTTACTGTCGAAGTAAAGAACTACTCTCGCCACTCGTCTGGACTCTTTGTGTATGACTATGGTTACGAGGTTAAGCTATTTCAAATAGGGATGTGTAATGGAACTTCCAAACAGGTTCTGACTAAGATTGACTTGAGAAGTATCAAAAGCTCTCCTCATTTAAATGCACCCCTTTTACTTCCATTGCAACAGGCAGCTTTAGACTCTGTGGCGAGAGGAGTTCTTTGGCTAGACAGACAGTATATCCAACGATTTGTAGCAAGCAAATAAGTATGAAGAGCAACGAGGGCTCCTCGAGATCTTGAAACCTGAAATTATCATAGAAACATATGCACTTATGTAAAATTTAAAAATGTTGAAAATGGAAAAAAAATAAATCAGCCAATATTTGCACAACTAGTAAAATAATATTAAATTTGTGCGCATTATCTTAAGCACAAAAAAATGATTATTATCATAACATATGTCTACTGAAATTTTAATCATTATTAAGTACGATTTATCTAAGAAAAATCCGCAACATAGAATTAAATCAATAATTGTAACTAAGAATTAATTTATAGTTAAAAAAAATTTATCTTACTATAATTTTTTATACGATGATAAATAAAAAAAAAACCTCTTACTGATAAAAATTTACTAAAGCTTCGTGTTGAGAGTCTACTCTGCAAGCATATGCAGTTCTCCTTTTACTAAACACAGATATATCTACTGTGCGATTTTAAGTATTTGCTTTATAATAAGAAAGAAAAAAAAAGGTTTAGAATTACAAAATTGTTGCAATTGCAACGAAAAAGATTTCTGCAAGTTCCTTCAATTTCAAGCAGTTGTTTCTTTGTTAAATTCGAAAGAAAGGAAAAAAAAAGACTGTGTTGCTAAAAATAACTAGATTTTCCAAGTAAGGAGGAAAAGTATTTTATTTTCTTCACATTGAATTAAGTAAATATACTTTTTATTTATAAAATTGCGTATAAATAAATATGAATCTAAAAATGAGAAGTTCATTAATTAAAATTTGAAATTCTGTGTGTTAAATATTAGTTTTTAAGAATGAATTATTGGAATAAATTTTGTATAATTTTGATTGATTTAAATTCATTACGGAAAATTGCTAATTGTGGGTATAATAAGTAATTATCAGTAATAGGTAATTATAGATGTGTATAATTGTAATTTACTATGCTTTTACGAGATATTATAGTAAACGAAGGTAAGCTTTTAGAAATATACATTAACTTTTTCAAATGCAAGTATAACAAAATTTTTACTCAAGTCTTGATTTATATACAAATTACCTTATTAGGCTGATCATGCTCACTATGGACAAATTTTGATCTTCAGGTAAGCACAGAGAATTGTAAAGTATTTTAGCATGATACATAATATGATATTGTAAAATTGTAGATATCGTAACTATCGTTTATTATTATAATATCGTACCGTATCGTATCGTTTATCGTCGAATATCGTATCGTACCGTTCTTTAATCAACTTCTTAACCATCTAACAATGTATTTAAGTGGAAAATTGAAGCCAAGCCATCACATTAAATGTAATTCGTCGGGATTTTATTCCATTTTTACTTTGGTTATCTTCGATAAGGATTCGCCATCTATAATTATTTTGTTTTCTTCCTCTCGCAAATATTAACTGATCACAGCTTGACTGTCCAAGTATGTATTTATATATATATATACACATAAATTAGCGTTAAACTCAAATACCTAAATTTATAGTGTTTATTAACGCATCAGATAATAACTCTATTTCTTCATTTAAAATGCAACGTTTGAAAACATATTTAGTACTTGAATAGAGGTACAAAATCGATCCTTTTCAAATGGTAATTCCCTGAAAAACGCGTTTTTCTGTTCAGAAATTAAATTTCTTTTCTTATGCTTTTGAAACCATGCTAGATGTAAATGGTTACAAAACCGTAAAGCTAAAAAATGCTCTTTACCGTAAACTTCACGGTTAATGGATAGACCGATTACTTCCGGTTATTTTACCATTATTTTCGAATGAAAAGTTTAATAGTGCAGTTGAGTAAATAGTTTTTGATCTATTACTGAAATATATTCAACGCTCAAAGACTATAATTCAATTGTATTTGTCATGGACAAAATGCTACTGTAAAGTTATTTTACGGTTTTCTTTCCTTCATTTTCAATTCTAGTGTTCTTTTCTCATAAGACGATTATTGAAAAAAGCGTCGACAAAGGACATATAAGCAGAATATTTCCAATATTTTTTAGAAAAAAAATCTTTTTTGAAAAAAAGTAAAAGTTTTGAACTTGTTATAAACAAAACAGTAAATACCCAGCTTTTACTTGCGGTTGAAAAGAATGAACTTATTTTTCTCTATTTTGAAAGACGTTAAGTCTCTTATGTTTTGAAAAAAAGACCGTGTCTTTCACAAAACTTATCAATTTGATGGGAATATTTTTTGAAAAAAAGGAAGAAAAAATATTCTTTTCTCTAAATTTAAGAAAAGTATTCGAGATAAAAGGCTTTTTGAGGATAAGAATTGTTTGTACATGTTTTACTGGTTAAGTAAAAAATAATTCTTAGCATCTTTTAAAAAATAAGAAAAATTTCAAAGTTTTAAATTACGAAACTGTCAAATGCAGTGGTTAAAAAGATTCAGCATTACGTTTATGACAATTATAATATTTATAATGACATTGTTAAATTAACTATATAGTTCTAAATCTATTGTAATAACAATTATTTTTTTAAAAATAAAGTTAGATTGAAAGAGGACAAAAGAAAGGTAAATGCCAAATGAATGAATGATTATTAAAACGTTTGAATACGAATAAATAGAAAAAGTAGATATATTTTTGACAATTTCG